>NW_019154455.1:0-24825 GCF_002288905.1 Enhydra lutris kenyoni | reverse complement strand
TTCATTCAGCACAATATCCTGGAGATTCATTCAAGTTGTTTCAGGTATTGGTAGTTCAGAAAAAGAACGATTTTAAAACACAAATATAACCTCTGGAATTTAAAAACATGATTCCAATAAGGAAATAAAATTTTTCTTTCCTTGATATTTCAAATAATAAAAACCCCTCCTAAATAAACAATTAACAAATACTGTGGGGGAAAAAGAAAAGCTCCAAGAGTATGTTATTTCAATATGAGTCCTGCCCATAATAGAAAATTCATCAATTAGCCTCAATTTGCCAAATATGTGCCTTGTTTCCTCTTGACAGCCAGGACTTGTCTTTTATGACATTGTACTCTCTTTGTTGTCCTCCATTAGCCTTCAACTCTCTTTTGCCGCTTGCTATTCACTGTAGCCAGAAGCCATTTTCACCTATTATCCTGATTTTCAACTAAGCAGGCTATCAGGCCCTCTCTTAATGTAGAGCCTATTTTGCCAAAATTTATGGGCATGTTCCAGTCACAGAAGAGAATACAAGTTTCTTAATAGATTATATACTCTTTGTTAGCCCTTCTGATCCCAAAATGAAATTGGAAAATCAATAAATGTTGGTTAAAAGAACAAATTGGTGAGTGCAGGAAATGCAGAAGGAAGGGAGAATTTAGGCAAAATAAGAAAAATTTAAGATATAGTAGGTAAAATAAAAACAGGGTCAATTTTTTTTTAGGGAGAAATTTATAAATATCTAAATGCAGAAATTTACAAATATCTAAATGAAAAAAAGAGAGAAAGACTGTGTCAAAGCACTGATAAACTGACTACTGGAAAAAAAGAATGACACTTACCTTTTTATAACATGAGGGAAAGAAACTGAAGAGCACTGAATTGGAGTGGTATTTGGAGGTGAAGAGAAGGGCCATTTGGACATGCATGGTGAAGAGGTTACTTTTGTCTAGGTCTCAGATTGTTATCCACAGGTTTTTAATCCCTTGAGGAGACTCGAGGCCAATATTTCAGAGATGCTTCTGCCTCACTAAACATCTGGGCTCTTATCTACAGTGATGATTTCCCTGTGATAGCTCAGCCCTCACTCACCTGGGCAAGGTCCTCCTGTCTCATCCTGAGAAACCATCCAGGGCTCTTTCCCCTCCTCCAGTAAAGAGAACACATCCGGCTGATAAATGCAAAGTCCTGATTGGAGATAAGAAATAGGAAATAACCATGAGGTAAAGATTTCAAAATTTGCATCTAGTCCCTCAGTTACGAGGGAAGACAGATAATTATAGGAACAGCAAGAAAAAGGCATGAAGTATTTCTAAAGGATGGAGAAGATGGAGGTTCCCATTGATGACTATTGCCAAATTTACAAAGCATAAACCATTTTCCCAGAAGGAAATCAGAAATTCCCTTAGATCCTTGAAAGATAATTCAAAAATTCACAATGTAGAAATCAGAAATTTCTGGGGTCAGGTTCTGAATCTTACCCAGTGAGATCATGTTACTGTAGTTCTCCAACATCACATCTCTGTACAAATGTCTCTGTTCCAAGTCCAGACACTCCCACTCCTCCTGAGAGAAGTCTACGGCCACATCCCTGAACATCATCACCTGCTGAAACAAACAACACAAGCATCATGGTGAAATTTTAAAATCTTTTAGATACAAGGGGGAAGAAATGAAAAGGGCAGTGTAGGAAGTATACTCACTGAGCAAAAACTGAAGTTGGCTGCCTGTCATATGGGGGAAATGACATGGAAATTAGTGTGACTGAAGCTGAGTGCCTATATGCTCTTACAGTCTCCAGTTGTTCAGTCACAACATCCTTATGACTTTCCAGTGACAAGCACCAGACAACAGGATGGCAGTCCAGAATTAGGAATTCTTTGTTGATACCGCTGGGATGCCATGCCAGGCTTACATGACTAACTCTAGATTTATTATGTGATAAACGCTTCCCCCCTTAGGCTACTTTTAGTTGAATTTTCTGTTAGCTGAAGTTGAAAGGATTCTTAGAAGACACACTTCTTAACTGAATACCATTTTCTGTGGGACTGTATAAAATCACTGGGTTCTAGGATAAGTAGCTGACAATCAGCACATGTCTTGTTAATAATATTAATCTCTCTAGGGGCACCTGGGTGGCTCAGTGGGTTAAGCCTCTGCATTTGGCTTGGGTCGTGATCTCAGGGTCCTGGATCAAGCCCTGCACTGGGCTCTCTGCTCGGCGGGGGGCCTGCTTCCCCCTCCACTCTCTGCCTGCCTCTGCCTGCTTGTGATCTCTCTCTGTCAAATAAATAAATAAAAAATAGTAATAATATTAATCTCTCATTGATTTCCTGGCAAGATCCCAGATCTCTCTGAACTTAACCTTTCATCAATCCTCTATTTAAAAGCATGATAAACTGCCAATGAATAAAATGAATACCAACCAACACCAACTCTTACCTCTACTAATTGAAACAACCCATCCTACAGAATAAATAAAAGCTTTCATGTAGTGTATCCCTTTGTAGTGTATCAGTTCCACCTTGTTAACCCACAGGTTTGAAAAGATAGTCTCTACTATTTCTTCTAAGGGAAAACATTTCTCCTCATTCAGTGCTCTGCCAAAGTATTGGGACACAGGAGGTGCTGAATGCCATGCTGGAGAGAAGAGGGACACCTAAGGAAGGCAGTGGACTGTTTCACGAATATCACTTACTACAATGAATAGTAACTCAAGTAAGCAGCTTAAGGATAAAAAATAAAAGTATTCATCCAATGTGATATAAATGATTATAATTTTGGCGAAAGGCAATTCCAACTCACATGGGCCATGATGACTTAAAATTCCAAGAATCAATCAGTCTTCTAGACTCCTCTCCTGGTGAAGTAGAGTCCTGAGAAAGCAGAGCTAGAAGGAAGGAATCATGAGAGGTCAAGTTTTCTTCAAGAGCTTTCAAAGGGACTAAGAATGCCATTTTCTCCCTGAAAAAAGGTCAAAGTGAGTCTACAGAAATCCTGGCCCAAACCAAAACCCAAGTGACTCATTCTCCCTCCCTTTTTTCCTCAGTCCTAAGTAACCACTAATTCACTTTCTGTCTCTATAGATTTCCCTATTCTGGACTTCCATATGAATGGAATCATACAATATGTGAACTTCCTGTGACTAGTGTCTTTCATTTAGCATAAACGAAGGCATTGGCTTTTGTCAGATGCTTTTTCTGTATCTATTAAAATAACCATGTGATATTTGTTTTTTATTCTATTGATATGATATATCCTATTAATTGATTTTTGGATGTTCAGACAACCTTACACTCCTGGGATATATTCTACTTGGTCATGCTGTATAATTCATTTTATATGTTGCTGGATTTGGCTTACTAATATTTTGTTGAGATTTATTGCACTCAAATTCTTATGAGACATGCTTTGTCTGGTTTTGGTATCTGGTTAATACCGGCCTCATCAAGCAAATTAGGAACCTAGCTGTATTCTTTAAAAAATTTTTTTTTAAAAAGTGAACTAAAAAATAAAAAAATAAAAAATAAAAAGTGAACTCAATACTCAACATGGGACTCAAACTCTCACAACCTCAAGATCAAGAGTCACATGCTCTTCCACTGTGCAGCTAGGCACCCCTGGCTATATTCTTTAACTGCAGCAGAGAAGACACTAGGGAACTCAGAAGTGATAGTAGGAGTCCTTCTGAACCAGGTTATGTTCTGAACAACAAAGAAAACCTGGCTGTTCAAAGGAACCATATTTTATTTATTTATTTTTCATTTAAATTTTAGGAAGTTAACATACAATGCAATATTGGCTTCTGGAATAGAAGTCGGTGATTCATCACTTATATACAATACCCAGTGCTCATCATAACAAGTGCCTTCCTTAATACCCATCACCCATCTAGCCCATCCCTCCCCCACCTCCCTCTGTCAACCCTTAGTTTGTTCTTTATCATTAAGTTTTTTATACCTTATTTTACTCTCTCCTTTTTTTCATTTCCCCTTCCCATATATTCATCTGTTTTCTTTCTTAAATTCTACCTATAAGTGAAATCATAGGAGTATTTGTCTTTCTCTGACTTATTTCACTTAACGTAATACACTCTAGCTCCACCCATGTTATTGCAAATGGAAGATTTCATGCTTTATGGTGGCTGAATAATATTCCTTTGTATATATAAACACATCACATCTTCTTTATCCATTCATTGGGTGATGGACATTTGGCATCTCTCCATAGTTTGGCTATTATTGATAATGCTGTTTGAATCTGTATTTCGGTATTCTTTGGGTAAATACCTAGTATTGCAATTGCTGGGTCACAGGATAGTTCTGTTTTAAACTTTTTGGGGAACCTCCATATTATTTTCCACAATGGCTGCACCAGTTTGCATTCTCACAAACAGGGCAAGAGGGTTCCCCTTTCTCTGTAGAGAAACTGTATTTTATTATTTTTTAATTTTTTAAAAGATTTTATTTATTTGACAGAGAGAGACTCAGCAAAAGAGGGAACACAAGCAAGGGGAGTGGGAGATGGAGAA
Organism: Enhydra lutris kenyoni; assembly: GCF_002288905.1. Taxonomy (NCBI): domain Eukaryota; kingdom Metazoa; phylum Chordata; class Mammalia; order Carnivora; family Mustelidae; genus Enhydra; species Enhydra lutris. The sequence continues at coordinate 20,309 of NW_019154455.1, read as the reverse complement.
GCAGGCTTCCTGCTGAGCAGGGACCCCAATGCAGGGCTTAATCCCAAGACCCTGGGATCATGACCTGAGCCAAAGCCAGATGCTTAACAACTGAGCCACCCAGGTGCCCTGAGGAACTCTATTTTATTTTATTTTTTTAAAGATTTTATTTATTTATTTGACAGAGATCACAAGTAGGCAGAGAGGCAGGCAGAGAGAGAGAGGAGGAAGCAGGCTCCCTGCTGAGCAGAGAGCCCGATGTGGGGCTCGATCCCAGGACCCTGGGATCATGACCTGAGCTGAAGGCAGCGGCTTAACCCACTGAGCCACCCAGGCGCCCCGAGGAACTCTATTTTAAAGAAATTGTTTTTTATTGTAGTTACAGAGGAGGGAACTCTTGAGCAGAAGAAACTAAAAACTACCTTTTCACAAGGAAAGCACCAGTGATAGCTATTCTGAGATAATCTATCACCTTCCAAAAAAATAACAAAATTAGAACCATTGTGTCCCAAGATACTGTTAGATATGTTTGAAAAGAGTGCCAAAATACCCCTATGTATGAAGAAAACTGCCTAAAAGACATCGGAGAAGATTAAAATTATTATCCAATATTCCAGTATGAGTAAAAAAATAATTTATGATATAATCACAGCTCTGAGGCAAGACTACATGCACAAGTGTTATAATGATTTCAGAAATGGGGAAGAAGTGAGGGAGAGACTTTAAGTGAGAGTTCGTTAAATACAAAAGTTAAAGAGGACATAGGCAGAATCACTTTAGAAACGAAAAACAAATAAGCACAAGGTATGACAAATACCACAGAAAGTGCATAGACAAAGAATACAGAAACTACCCTTTTACGAAGATGGCGCTGAAAAAAGTTAAGAAGGAAGCCCCTGCCCCTCCCAAAGCCGAAGCCAAAGCAAAGGCTTTGAAGGCCAAGAAAGTGGTGCTGAAAGGCGTCCACAGTCACACATAAAAAGAAGATCCACACATCACCTATGTTCCCACGACCCAAGACTCTGCGTCTCGGAAGGCAGCCCAAATACCCTCGAAAGAGCACCCCAGGAGAAACAAGCTTGATCACTATGCCATCATCAAGTTTCCCCTGACTACTGAGTCAGCCATGAAGAAAATAGAAGACAACAACATGCTTGTGTTCATTGTGGATGTCAAGGCCAACAAGCACCAGATCAAACAGACTATGAAGAAACTCTATGACATTGATGTGGCCAAGGTCAACACCTTGATCAGGCCTGATGGAGAAAAGAAGGCATATGTTCGACTGGCCCCTGACTATGATGCCTTGGATGTTGCCAACAAAATTGGGATCATCTAAACTGAGTCCAGCTGGCTAAGTCTAAATACAGTTTTTTTTTTTCTTCATAAAAAAAGAATACAGAAACTAGTGAGCAGAACAAAATAAAAAAAAGAAAGAGATGACAATTATTGGAAGAAAACCATGAAAGTCAGAGATAATCCAACTTACAAATAAGCAGACCCCATGAAAGTCAGAGATAATCCAACCTACAAATAAGCAGACCCAAATCAAGGAAGGGAATATTAAAAAACTACATTTTTAACATTAAAAATAATTTCCTGAGATAAAGCATGAATTTACATAATGATAGTATACTGCAGGGAAAAAAGATTCAGAACTGAGTGCCAAAAATTTTAGTCTAAAACCCATGGGAAATCAAGATAAAAATATCAAGTTACCTATGAGAAAAAGGAAATTTAGTTGTTAACACTTCTCCACTGCTAAATTCAGAGCCCCAAATAGTGAGGCAGTTTCTCAAGTATACCTATAGGAAAATAAATGACAGAATCGAAGATTTTATATGCAGCCAAGCTGTCCTTCAAGTATAATGGATATAAGAAGTTCTATGCTGCAACAGCTTAGGGAGTATTATTCACAAGAGTGCTTTCTAAACTACTACACGACATATTTCCACCTTAAAAGAGAGAATAGAGAAAATTTCAGAAAATTTTTGATTGTATCATCACTTGGCTATATATCTGATAAACTTTGATAAAAAGCTAATTTTACAAATATGGGGAAAATATAAAGAGCAAATGCAAACTAACGACAACAAAAAAAGCAATAGCGCCAGGGTGGTAGAGTTGGTTAAGTGTCTGACTCTGGATCTCAGCTCAGGTCTTCTCCTTAGGGTTGAGTTCAAGACCCCCACTGGGCTCAATACTGGGTGTGGAGCCTACTTAAAAATTTAAAAAAAGAAATTAAAAAAAGAAAAGCAATTTGTTTATTTAAAAAAAAAAAAAAGCAGGGGCTATGATCTTGAGCATGCTAAAATACCAAAGCCTACGATTCACAATAAAAATAATGATGACTATCTAGGGACTCCTGGGTGGGTTAGTTGGTTAAGCATCCAACTCTTGATCTGGGCTCAGGTCATGATCTCAGGGTTGTGAGATCGAGTCCTGCATCAGGCTCTATGCTGGGCATCGAGCCTGCTTAAGGTTCGCTTTCTGCCTCTTACCTCTCCCTCCCCTTCTCTCTAAAAATAATTATAATGATGATGATTAAGATGAATATATATCAACTAACAGCAGCAACTTTAATAAAGCAGAAGCTACAGGTTATGTAAGATAAAACTTCACTCACAGAGTATTTTAATGCATTTTTGTCAAGCAAAGACAAATTAAGTGGAAAACAAATACTACTGACTGGCCATATATTAGATCACAAAGAAAAATTCATTAAATTCCAACATTAAAAATACCATAATGCGGGGCGCCTGGGTGGCTCAGTGGGTTAGAGCCTATGCCTCTGGCCCAGGTCATGATCCCAGGGTCCTGAGAGGGAGCCCTGCATCGGGCTCTCTGCTCAGCGGGGAGTCTGTTTCCCCCTCTCTCTCTCTGCCTGCCTCTCTGCCTACTTGTGATCTCTATCAAATAAAAAAAATATATATCATAATGCAGTAAAACTGGAAATTGCAAGCAAAGAGGGGGCCTATGTGCCTTACCTGAATTCCTCAACTTTATCAGGAAGGACTGAGTTCCCTTCATGTCACAGTACTCAAGACACCTTCCATAGCACTAAGGCTAAGACACTATACCACTATATTAGTTCTATCACTAAGCAACAAATTAGCATAAACACAATGGCTTAAAACAATACAAATTTATTACCTTATGCTTAGGCAGTTAGGTAAAAGTCTGAGATGTTTTTCACTGGGCTAAGATCAAGGTGTCAGCAGGGCTGTGTTCCTTTCTGTATGCTTTAAGGGAGAATTACTTATTTCCTTATGTTCCAGAGTCTAGAGGCCACCAACATTGGCTCCCTTCCTTCAGCCAACAATTTTGTTATCGCTGATCATTCTTCTTTGATTCTAGCTCCCTCTGACTCTAAACCCTTGGGAAAGGTTTACTGACTTTATGAATCCATTGGGCCTAATTGGATAATCTAGGATAATTTCTCCATTTCAAGGTCCTTAACTTAATCTTGTTTGCAAAGTCCCTTTTGCCCTTCATGTAAAGCAAAATATTCACAGGTTCCAGGGATTAGGACCCATCTTTGCAGAGAGATGACTTTGCCTACCCCAACGACCTTTAAAGCTTCTGTCCTTGGCTCCTCTCTTCCTGATGGATACTCAAAAATCCACCTCTTTCTATTCTATCACTTCCTCTCCAACAGTCTTGAACCCAACCCAGAATAAGCATCAATATTCCCTGTGTCCATGTTTATGTCCATCATAAGCCTTAGATTCCCTAATAATCTCTCTTTTCAGACACTGTACTCCCACCCAATCAGTTGGATGTACCCCCTTTTCAGCCCTTCCCCAATCTTGACACTTTTTAGTATGCCGTCCGGAATTCATAATTAATTAATAACAAATCCCTCTTCCATCTCCAACTTGTATTTCTTTGAATATTCCCTTCACCTTTGGGTCTAAGGGAAACCTGGCTCTCCCCAAAGGACTCTGCAGCCTTTTCAACATCTCCCTCTCCTACCCCCCCCACCCCCGCAGCTTCTTGCCATTGGGTCTGGGGGGGAGGGTATCATCCTTGTTCTTCTTACTTTCAGACTTTTCTCCTAAAAATCTCTAGTTTGGAATTTCATGCCCTGAGATTATTCATAATATACCTCACTGCTGCTGACATCTACCAAATACAGGATATTGCTCCTTGTTTTTTGAAAACCTGAGCTCACCGCTCACTCTCTGCAACACTACTACCCTCTTTTAACCTAGCAGTTGCACTACATCCACACAGATAAGCCTTGCTTACTCATTCTTACCTGTATTTCTACTTTTCCCTCTCTTGTGACTCATTATCACCAATATACTGCAACATTATCATTCCCCAGCCCCACTAGCTGGTGTTCTATTTCTCTGCTCATATTTACAGAGAAATTCTTAGGATGTGTTTTCTACACTGTCCCCTATTCCTCTCCCCACATTCTTTATTACCCGACTCAACCCAACTAATGGCCACCACAGAAACTGCTCTCCACACATTTACGAATAAGTGTAATTGTTACTAAACGCAATATTCTTTGTTTCTGGCTCCGCAGCTGCTGCTGCTACCACATTTACACACACGGTCAGGCATACAGTGGTGCAGTCACAATCATATACAAGCACAGTCACACCTGAATAGTCATGACAATCACCTACAGCTCCCCTTACCATCGGGCGCATGCAAACACACACACGTACACGACCCCAACCCTACAGCTCCTAAGCGATTACCCCCACATCCCGCTCCCGTTACAATTTCACACTAGCACACACAGATCTCCTCCTGATCGCGCGGGAGCGGACATACACATACACAGCTCCCTACAACCTTCTTTCCCACACCCTCTTGCTGGCAAAGCCTGAGACTCAGAAACATTAATCTCTCACTGCTCACTGTCCTCCCCAGTGGCCTTGGTCCCTCAGGGGTCATTTCGCTTCTGAGTCTTAGACTCTCTTACCTGACCCTGCGGTCGCTACAAGAATGTTCCGCGGGCACTCGTGCGCAATGCTTCCTACGGTCCTGAAAGCGTTGGTGCGCGGACAGGAAGCTGCCTTGGCTATGGTGGACATTGGAAAATGTAGTCAGTGCCTGGACAGCCTTTCAGAACCCAGAGACGACAATCTCAATTCACAGGCCTTGGCCTCGGCAACGACCTTCGCCCTCATAACTGCTCACACCTGGGGCAGAGGGCTTCCATGAGTTCCAGGACGCGTTTAGAACGCAAAACTCCACCGAGGTCTCCACGCCGCTCCTCCACAAATGTGTGTCCAAGTCTGGGAACCTGGACAATAAACCAATGCGGCCTTTACCGGAAGTAGCCTTGGACGCGATGGCCCCTGGGAAATGTAGTTCAGAGTCCTAGAACTACCTCAAAGGAAGGGTTCATTCTTCCCGGCTTGAGTTCGCGGTCTGGGCGTCTGACAGATAAGGCGTGACAGAAAGGTCCTGTTAGTCAGTGCCAAGCGACCTGCAAGTCCTTACCATCTCCCCGTCTGAGCCTTGGCCCGGCCTGGCGGATATCTCTTATCCCACAAGCAGCGACCTGGGGGTGGGATGAAGGGGCCCGATCCCAGGAGGGTCCCTTCTCTGCGAAGCCTTGGGAGCTCCTTTAATCGAGGTGTAGTATCCTTTACATCTTCAAACAAATCCTTTCCTTATTCTTATCTTCCAATTACCATTAAAGAGTTTAGTTTAAATTAATATTCAAGCTTACATTAGTGTTTTGCAAATGTTGTTTATTTCTTGGCCTTTTTTTTTCCCCCTGAAGTTAATACCTGCCAGCTTTTAAAATTTGCTTCCTTTTCTCTGAGCTCATCCTTTAGATGGACAGTATGTCTAAACTTTCTGGAAGAGGAGTAATTTTTTCCAGTCCTTTCAAATTCAGCCTTTAAAAATAATTTTTGAAGATTTTTTTATTGTAAAATAGGTGCAAAACATATTTTTATTGTAAATTTTTTATTGTAAAATACCTGAAGAAAAGTGCATAGAATGTGTACGGTCAGTTCAGTGTATCTCAATACTAACGAAGAGTACATTGTTGGTATCTCAAGAAGAAATGGTCTGTGCATGCGATATTTCTGATCCCAGTCCCTAGCTGACCACTATTCCGCTTGACTATTAGAGTTAAAAATATTGTAGAGGCCGCTTTTAGGCAATCAACTTGAACAATGGAAACCTGAGTAAGATAGAAGGGCCCACAGTAACTCCCTGGCTGAATACAAACAGGCCCTTCAGGAGACCCATCTGAAAAGAATCATAAGCACTAGCTGACCAATGGGTGGATACAGGTACCAAAAAAGAAAATTTCATACTTTCCATTACCTTCTCATCTTCTCCCCTTAACTACAGACCCCCAGCCCTGCCTCACAGCAGTCTGCTTTGCTGTCAATAAACTTCTATCTCCCTTGTTCTGCCTTGGGTGAATTCTTTCACTGCCTGTGCATCTGGCTTCCACCAGATTACCCCAAATTTGGTGGCCCCCATTGGATTGGGGGACCCCACAAATATCTTGGTTGTTAGTTATCTATTTAGATAACTAAATTTCTTTGAAATGTATACAAAGTACAAATCAAATTGTATGAATTTATCTAGCTAGTTGTTAAAACTCTTCATCAAATTAACTGAAAACTCCACACTAAAGGCTTTGCCAAAGGAAAAGTGTGCCCATTCAGGGATGAAAATTATTTTCCTCAGTTACTACTGTCTTGTGGGACCCCAAGATCAATACTCCCTCCAAAGTTGAATGATTCACTAGGAGAACTCACAGTGAAACAATACAAAGCAAAATTAGCAAAGAGGAAAGATGCATGGAGTAAAGTCCGGGAAAAACCAGATGCATAGTTCCCAGGATCCTTTCCAAGTAAAGTCACACAAGATATTAATTTCCCCTGCAACAAGTTGTGACAAAACATGTGAAATGTTGCCAACTAGGGAAGAAGCTCATTAGAGACTCAGTACTTAGAGTTTTTATTGTGGGCTGGTCACATAGGCAGCTTCTACCAAGTGTGCATACCAGAATTTCAGAAGGAAAGCAGGTGTTTAATATAAACTGTGTGATTTGCACAAATAGGCATAGTGAGCCACTCTTATCAGGATAGCAGGACTTTGCTCTGGAAAACTAAATTCTAGATGCAAGCCAAGCACTAACTGTGCAAGCAAACCTTCTAAGGATAAAAATTCTCAGTTCTGCTAGGTTAAGGCTTTTCTGCACACTACTGTCCTAAACAAAAATGTCTGACTTTCAACAACAACAAAAATTTTAAGACATATGAAAAGACAGGGAAAAAAAAAATCAAGATGCTCCCAAGAGATTAAAAAGAATAACTAAACTTAGGGGTCCTTAGCTTGTTGCTGCATAACTTCAATCTACCTCTGTCTTCACATGGCCTTCTCTTGTATGTCTTTTCATCTTCTCTTATAAAGACGTTTGAAATTGGATTTAGGTTACACACAGGTAATCCAGGATGAACTCACCTAGAGATCCTTAACTTAATTTCATCTGCAAAGACCCTTTTACCAAGTAAGGTTGATGATAGAGCAAAAGGACAAAGCTGAGGACAAAGCACGAGCTGACATGGTCCCACCCCCAACTCCCTGGTGGGATATGTTGACATTCCTCAGGCACTTCTGGCTGCACTGAAACTAAAGGAAAGGAAAAACAAATGGTTAACTGATAAAGATCACAGTTCTACAGGACATGAATTTCCATCAGTTTACAAATGTCTTAGTGATAATCAAGAAAAATCATTCTTATCAATAACCTAACTTTAAGAGACCTATAACTCAATTTCCTAGAACCTTAACATCACCTTCCCCTCCATGAGTGATGTGGGAAACAGAGGCAAAAGGGAATTTAAACAAAATTAAATTTCTTTATGACTGGCAGCCCACCAACAAATATTGAGATAGAAGGTCCTTTTGGAAACCTCCCTTTTCCTTACCTCCCCCAACTCCCAAGTATATAATCAGTCACCCCTCCCACTTGCAATGCATCTCTTTCTGCCACAGGTCCTGTCCCCATGCTTTAATAAGAATTCTTTCTTAACCATTGATCTGGACCCCAACGTTACCCAAAACCAACTCAAGGTCACAGTCACAGATCTTGTGGTTTAGGATATGGACATACCTATGGGGTGCCACTATTCAACCCACTACAACATGTTACTATGTTTAGTCTTACCCTAATAGATTTCCTTAGAATTCTCATCCTCTCAGTACTATAAATGATACCTAGGTACTGACAACACTCAAATGTTTCTCTTTAACATGGACTATCTCAGTGTTTTAGGAGATTAAAGACAAAATTCTTTATCTACCCCCTAAAACTTGCTCATTCCATAGTTTTGGGTTTTTTTAAAGATTATTTATTTATTTGAAAGAGCATGTGCCATACATGCTCATGCATGCATGGCACACAGAGGGTGGGGCAGAGGGAGAAGGAGAGAATCCCAAGCAGACTCCCTGCTGCTCCTTGAATATACAGGCTTGTGCCCAACCCATAGCATTTATGTTTTGGTGTTTTCTCTGTTTATAAATTTTGCTTTATCCAAATATGTTCAAATGTTGCTACTCCTTCCTTTTAGTTTGCTCAAATATTTTCTTCTTAGTTAAGCTTTTCCTAACTATTCTATTTAAAATTGCAATTCCAAAAATAAAATAAAATATAATAAAATTGCAACGCCCAGGGTGCCTGGCTGTCTCAGTCAGAAAAGCATGCTACCCTTGATCCCAGGGTTGTGAGTTCAAGCCCTACATTCGGTGTAGAGATTACTTAAATAAATAAAAGTTTAAAAAATGTAATTCCTTTGGCACTATCTCATTTTTAAGCTTTCCTTCTCTCTACAGAGGTTACCTTTATCTGGAATGCTATATATTTCATTTACACATTCATTGGCCACTTTCCCTGACTAGAATGTAAACTCCTTGAGGAAAGGAAATTTGGGCCATTTTGTTCACCGATGCTTCCCTGGAATAGAACCGGGCACAGATAAAGGGCTCACTAGGTCACACTGAGATGCTAAATGAAGAAATACAGTGTTTGACCGGAACAGGAAATAGGCAGTCTCATAAATTTTTTGGTGGGAATGGAAAGTGATTCATCTAATGTGGATTGCAAATATTTATACATAACTTCTGGCCCAGCACTTCTTAAAGGAATTTGTTACAAAAGTGCATGCACATCTATACAAAACCGAGTATATATATTTTTCCAGAATTGTAGAAATCCGAAAACATACTAAATATTCACTTATATGCTATTAAAGTATGACAATTTCCCTACCACAAAACACAATACCACCATACAAAAGAATAATAAATATGTATTAATATGGGATGTCTTCTAAGAAATAATAGTGAGTAAAAAAAAAACCAGATGCCTTATAGTATACTAACATTTGTGAAAAATAAAGATGAGGGGCTTTATATACATAGATATGTTGTTGTAAATATAGAATTACTCAAAGAATTTTACATATGAAACTAGTCAGAGTAGATGCAGATGGAGAAGAGAAATCATTGAAAGGGAGACTTTTTTCCACTATAACCTTGTTTAAATATTTAAGATGAATGAGATAATTACTTCATAGACAATTGTGAATAAAAAAGGTTGGCTGAAAAGAGAGCTAGGAGGAAAGCAGCAATCATTTCTAAGCTAGTAGCTTCAAGAGGTGATGAAGGTTGCTGAAATATGGCTATGGGAAATAGATAATTGGAAATGCAGGTGTAAAATATAATCCTGAAGCTTTTAGTTATAGAAAGCTAGAAAATGGAATGTAATAAAAAAAGAAACTTCAGTGTGCAACAATACTAGTTTTGAAATACTAAAGATTAAAAATTTATTTATTTATTTATTTATCAGAAAGAGAGGCCACAAGCAGGGGAGCAGCAGGCAGAGGGAGAATCAAGCTCCCCACTGAGCAAGGAGACTGATGTAGGACTCTGTGGGACTTGATCCCAAGACGTGGGATCATGACCCCAGCTGAAGGCAGATGCTTAACTGACTGAGCCAGGCATCCAAGACTGCAGATTTGTGAAGGACTGACTGCATATGTAGACTATGACAATGAAGAGAATATGGTCCTCTAGGATTACTTAAATAAAAGAGGGCACTGATAGAAGAAGAATGATGACAGAAGGATTCACACAGCTAAGACTCAAGGAGAGTAGGGCCTATAAAGGAAAGCCTGGAAAACATTTCAGTGGTGTCAGCTCTCTCACTGAACATCTGTGTTCTGCCTTAACCCAAGCATATCTGCCTGGTTCTCATCACTCACTTGGAGAGAACTTCATTTACATTTCCTCTATTCACTACCCATGGCCTCTTTTCTTGTTCCAACTTAAAGATTTTATCCAGTTTGGTGATGTGATAGCCTATATGTAGGAAAATGACATAAGACTGAATTTTAATTCAAGCACCATACCCCAAAGTCACCATATAAAGAGGAATAAAGTAGATACCATTTACCTTAAAAGGCTGAGCATATACAATTATATGGCAGAGAGCTTGAGGATACCTGAAACTTGTTATCTCAAAGCTGAATGTATTACGCTATGTAAAGGTTCTAAATATTTCAGAAATGGAAAAGAGACAACACTTTATTTTCAAAAGTTGAATTATACAGAGAGCTATCCATGTCTAATATGACCAGGTTGCTCTAGTTCGCCAGCATCACATCCCTGTACAGCATCCTCTGAACATCTTTTAATTGTGGTTGATACTTCTGGTTGAATTGAACAATTACATCTCCGAACAATTAATCTACCAATGATTCCCAAAGAACAGAAAAGAGTAAATGTCTGGGGGCAAGGTTATAGACAAAACAGGTACCCCTATAGCAAAATATGTCCCGTTTAATACGTCATACTGATTTGTTATTCTATTCCAGAACAAAGGGTTGGAATCTTTAGCGTTTATATAAAAAACGCTAAAGTTATTTATTATATAAATTAAAATTTAGTTTTTCCCTCTTAAAAATCAAAGCTCCAGGAAGACATACCCTATTAATAATTTGAAGAGAAAATGAGGCTTTTAGGGTTCAGATTCCTCCCCCATCTCAGGCACCCATGCTGAGATGACCTATATTCAGGTAATCACGCAAATACTCATACTGGCAGGAATTCAGACGCTGTTGTGACACTAGCTGCACTCAAGTACCTCAACCACACACACCCATGATGTGACCTTCCAGCCTCCCTAAGCCACACATAATCTTGATCCACCACTCCGTTACACTCATCAATTTTACCCACATGCAGTTTCTCTTTCACTCAACTATCCTCCCTCCCCCCTCAACCAGTCACACACGTAATCTCACCACTGTCTCACATGGGACCTCCTTTGTCCACTTTCACATACATGACTGGGCTTGAAGATTCCTCCCTTTCAAACTCCCCAGGCTGGTTTGGTCACAGATGCTCAGGTCCCCGTTTGGGTATGTTCTTTAGACAAGGTCCGCAGCATCCTGCCTCAAGAGCATCTGTTTGTATTCCTAGGGCAAAGCGGAATTCTGAGCATCATCCCCCAGGGCACTTAAGTGCGGCCAGAGCCTCGCCTCAGTGCCTAGAGGACCCAGCTTACCTTGGCCAGGTACATCGCGAAGTCCAGGACTGCATTTCCCAGGAAGCTTAGGGCCCAGTGTGTTGCAGGGTGAGTCGTCAAAGAGCTGCCCTGTGGGCTTTGTCAACGAAAAACTGCACCAGGTAAGTTAAACAGGTAAGGAAGACTTTATTGAAGACTGTCGCAATGGAGAAGAGAGACTGAACTCAACTCATTATTTAATAATAGCTAGGATTTTTATCCAAGGGGTACGGTGAAAGAGTCAGTGGATAGAAAACTACTAAGAGGAGCTTGGTTAAATATCAAAAGCAGGGGGATTCTTGCTGAACTAGGGTTAGCAGGTCAAGGACGAGATCTAGTAAAGAGAAGGGCTCGGAGGAGGCTGACTACAGTTTGGTCGACGGAGTCCTAATCAGCTGAAACTCGCAGAAGCCTCTGTTGCTCTACTCAGCCGGAAGACGCAGTTTTGGCTGAGTCCAGGCTCTTTGCTACCGGAGAGTCCAGATATCCAGGAGACCGCTTTTTAGCAACCGGTCGCTACATCTGTACTACATCTCCCAGAGGCCTCTAGGCTCAGTGCTCCCTCCCGCGAGAACTAGCCCCTCTCCTGAGGAGTAGGCGGGATCTTCTGGCGGGTTCGGGCAAACGGCCTCGGGTGCTGCGGGAGCTGCAGCGTTTGAGTAGTTCCAAGTAGAGTAGAGGGGTGCTGACCCTATCGAAGGAGGCGTAGGTGAGGTGGCCTGGAGCCGGGGTTGGCGCGGAGTGGCTGGAACCTCTGGCCCGTGCGGGGTGTGTGGGGGAGCCAGCTGAGCAGGGGAGATTGTGAGGAGGGTGTGTGTCTAAATGTGACTGTGTCTCTGTGTCAGTGTGAGCGTGTACGGAACTGTGAGGGCGGGGAGGAGGGCTTGATTTTAGGTTATGATTGTTCATGTGTGATGAGGTTTAATTGTGTGACCGGGTTTTTGCGAGTGTAGTGTTCTTTGACCGCGTTTGTAAAGATGAGTGTCTTCTTCGTGCGTGTGAGTTTATGACCGCTTGCTGAACTGTGGGTGTGGGATGCCTTAACTGTGAGATCTGTGATTGTGTTTACCCATGGCGTATGTATTTGTGATATTATTGGTGTAGGGTGCGTGTCAATTCATTGTTGTCACTGTGTCCCCATGAAGTGTGGCAGTGGGAATGGGGGTGAGTGGGGTGCCTATGACTGCGATTATAACTGTTCTGTTCCCATGGTGTGTATGCTTGTGTGACCATGTGTAGCCCGTTGTGTTTAGGTCTGGGGGTGTCTGTGTCCCCGTGGTGTGAGGTGGTGGGACTATGTGTCCGTCGAGCACTGTAGTTGTGGGGCGCCTTTGTCTGCCTTTGTGACTCCAGCGCTCTGCTCCCGGGGGACCTCTGTGGGCTCAGGGACAGAACCTGCCCAGAACTGCAGTGACCCTGCTCTTGTCTTGATGCTGGTATTGAACAGGATGCCCTAGTCTTGCCTGACTACATTTATGCGTGGCGGGGGTTGGTTGACCTGGGCTCCCAGAAGAACCTGATATTTCCTGACTCCTGTCTTCTTCCTCAGCTCTGCTTTGATTAGCGCGCAGTGGCTTCCAGAGTGGAGTAAAGAATGGCTGTTGAACATCCACCAGGCTCCCGCAAGGTAGTTTGTTTCCCCTTGTTTCCGGAAATCCCCCTTTCTTTGTCAGTACTTGACTTGCTTTTTCTCCTGTTGAAAATTCTTTCCCATCCGGTGACTTGATCCCTGGAATTTCCCCTTTGAGAATATAGGATCGGCTGCAAACCCTAAGCCTTCACAGGCAACTGATTTTCTCTTACTAATTTGTCAAGTGGTTTAATTTTCCTTTATGCTTTTTTAAAAAATGCTGTTTCTTTCTATTTATAAAAGTAAGACATGACTATTTTAAATAATTTCAGAAGTACATCTTTTGAAGAAAATTTCAATTCCCAGTTAAAACCAATGCTAATTTTTTGGTATTTTCTTCCTGGTCTGTTTTATGTACATATATAAAATGTGATTTTTAAAAATGGAATTCATTCAGCATTTACCATTATAGCCATTTTTACATAAAATTATATTTAAGTATTTTCCCACATGATTTAATATTTGAAACATTTTTAGAAGTGCATATTTATTTGAATGCCTGTGGCTTTTTTTTTTTTTTTGCTCTCAAATTAGATACAGAAATGGCATATCCTACTCATTTGTGTCATTTAATACATAATTGTAAACACTCAAAATAGGGAGTACCTAAGAAATAGAATCCAACCATCTCTAAAGAAATCTCCGATATACCTTTCCACATTCACCAACAATTGTGTTCCTCTGGTGGTGACCACTGTGATCATTTCTTTGCCTTTCATTAGAAATTTAGTGTATGAATTCCAAAATCATAGAAGGTTTAGTTTATGTATTTTCTTTGTATGAACAGACATGCTTTTGTGCCTTTTTCATAAAAATATGAGCTTCATTCATGTTTCCTATAACTATAGTTCATTTTTTTTCCATTGCTGTATATATATTGTCTTTCATGGTAACATCACAATTTACTGTTTACCCATTCTACGTTTCATGGATATGTGACTTTCTTCCAGTTTTTAACTGTTACAAGTGATGTGACTATAAATATTTTGTGCACATATTTCGGTACATGTGTGCTTGCATTTCTTTAGCATATATGCTAAAGTTGTGATTAAATTGGTGAGGAATGTAGTTTGTATGTCTTCAGTTTTACTGACAATGTCAAACTGTTCTCTAAAAATATTGAGCAAGTTTTTACTTGTATCAGCAGTTTATAAAGGTTCTTTTTGCTCCACATCTATGCCAAACCTTGGCATCATCATACTTTTGAATTTTTGCCAATTTGGTGGATGTCTAATGTTATTAATCACACAGTTAATTGGTATTTCCTTGATTGTCAGTGAAAATGGACACCAATTCTTGCCCAGTTGGTTGCCTTCTTTTGCAAAATGCTTGTTAAAATGTTTTTCCAATTTTTTTTTTTTTAAAGATTTTATTTATTTATTTGAGAGAGAGACAGTGAGAGAGAGCATGAGCGAGGAGAAGGTCAGAGAGAGAAGCAGACTCCCCATGGAGCTGGGAGCCCGATGCGGGACTCGATCCCGGGACTCCAGGATCATGACCTGAGCCGAAGGCAGTCGTCCAACCAACTGAGCCACCCAGGCGTCCTGTTTTTCCAATTTTTAATTGGGTTCTTTTTCTCTGATTAAAACATATATATCTATATGTCTATATCTATAGCTATAGCTATAGATACCTACCTATATATATGTCTTCTGTATAATAGTGACTATTCTTCTCTGGTTTGGTTTTTCATTTTTGTGCCTTTTGATGAATAGAGGTTTAGCATTTAAATGTTATGAAATCTTTTTCAGTGGTTAATGTTTATTTAAGAAATACTTTCTGCTACCTTGAGGTAATAAAGATTTTCTTATGTTCTTTCTAAAAACTCCGCAGCCTTTGACTCTAACACGTAGGTCTTTACACTACCTGGAATTGATTTCTGTAGGTAGTGGTGTAATTCCATTTTATCCCTCTGTATAGGTATTCAGTTGTTCCAGTATCATTTATTGTAAAGTTCATCTTTTCTACACTGATCGGTAGTGCCATTTTAGTAAAAAATGAGGTGATTATATATGTCTACATCTATTTCTGGACATTATATTCTGTTCCATTGCTCAGTTTTTCTCTTCTTGCTTCAATATCATGCTATCTTATTCACAGTGATGTTGTAATATTTGGAGCAAATCCTCTTACCTCTTGTTCCTCAAGAGTGTCTTGGCTGTTTGTGTTCCTCTGCATTTAAATTTTTTGAAATAGCTTTGTTACATTCAAGCATCTTTTGTGATTTAGATTGAATTGCACTTTATCTATAATTGAGTAGAAATTTGGTGAATCTTCTAATAACATGAACCTCTCAGTTGTTTTAGGCCTTCTTAAGGTTATCTCAACAAGATCTTGCTTATCTCCTGTAAATAGTCCTAGACAGTTAGGAACCATATAATCCATTGTATAGTATTTCCCTTTTGCATTGACTGCCAGGAATCTGAGCACTTCAAATAATGATCAGTCATAGTAATAATTTTAGCCTATGTTTATGATATTGAGTACCTGTTACCTATGACAATTGTGTATGATTAGAATTTTTTTTCTTTAATTCTTAGCCTCCTCAAATACATTTTTAGAAGTGGGGATATAAAGATTAGGTAGGGGGCGCCTGACTGGCTCAGTCAGTGGAGTGTACAGCTTTTTTTTTTTAAATTTAAAATTCTAATTTTTTAAAATTTAATTTAATTTTATTTTTTCAGTATGGGGTGTGCAACTCTTGATTTCGGGGTTGTGAGTTCAAGCCCCACTTGGGTGTCAAAATTACTTAAAATTAAAAAAAAAAAAAAGAAGTGCCTGGGTGACTTAGTCAGTTAAGCATCTGTCTTCGGCTCAGGTCATGATCCTAGCATCCTGGGACGGAGCCAGCATCTGGCAGGGAGCCTGCTTCTCTTTCTCCCTCTGCCTCCCAACCGTGAGCAGGGAGCCTGTTTCTCTTTCTCCCTTGCCTCACTCCCAGCTTGTGCTCTTTCTCTCTCAATTGCTCACTCTCTGTCTCCCAAATAAATAAATTCTTTAAAACATTAAAAAAATAGGTATAGCCTTACATATAGATATAGGTATCTATCGTCTAAAATGTTTGTTTTAATAACATTCTGGTCAAATCAGTTCTGCTATTTATGGTACCTTTTACTATTCTTTCCATATTTATTTCTTTTTTATTTGCACTTTCCTCTTCCCCCTACCTTCTACTGTCCTTTGTCAGATAGTTTTTGCCTTTTCATCTTTGCCATCTAGTCTTATTAACTGTTTGGTTTAAATTTTGGCTTCTTCAGAATAAAAAAAAAATCATATCTCAGTTTATTTTACCTGTGCTAGTCTCACTGTAACATGGTGTAAAAAGCATGGGCTCTAGTATTAGATGTGGCTTCTGATCTCAGCTGCACCACTTGTGAGCTGTTTAACCTGTAAATGAGAGGTTCTTATTCTCACTTAATATTGAGAATGAAATAACATATGTGTAGAACACTTGGTACACATTAGAAGTTCAATAAATGTTAGCTCCCTTTCTCCTCTAATTTTCATTCTTGGGACCTCTATATCAATTACAGTATAAAGCACTTAACTAAAGGCCTTTTGATGGTTCCTAAAGGATTTTTTAAAAATTGAGGTATAAATGACATGTAACCTTATATTAGTTTCAGAAGTACAATGTAATGATTTGGTATTTGTATATATTTTGAAATGACCCCACGGTAAGTCTAGTTAATATCCATTACCATACGTAGTTTTTTCTTGTGATGAGGATTTTTAAGATTTAGTTTATTAGCAACATTCAAATATACAGTGCAGTATTATTTACTACCCATGACTAATTTGTTTTATTTTATTTTATTTTTTAAAGATTTTTAATTTATTTATTTGACAGACAGAGATCACAAGTAGGCAGAGAGGCAGGCAGAGAGAGAGGGGGAAGCAGGCTTCCTGCTGAGCAGAGAGCCCGATGCGGGGCTCCATCCCAGGACCTTGGGATCATGACCTGAGCTGAAGGCAGAGGTTTTAACCCACTGAGCCACCCAGGCACCCCTGACTAATTTGTTTTATAACTGGAAGTTTGTACCTTTTGAACCCTTTTACACATTTCGCACCCCCACCCCCAGTCTCTGGCAACTACCAACCTGTTCTCTGCGTCTACAAGCTTGGCTTTTATTTGTTTGTTTAAATTCCATGTGTAAGTGAAAGTATATGGTATTTATTTTTGTCTGACATACTTCACTTAGCATAATGACCTCAAGGTCCATCCATGTTGTCACAGATGGAAAAATTTCATTCTTTTTATGACTGAATAATATTCCGGTAATCTTTATTCTTCCATTGTTGGTCACGCAGATTGTTTCCATATCTTGGCTATTGCAAACAATGCTGCAGTGAACATGGGGGTGCATTTATCTTTCTGAATTCGTGTTTTCATTTTCTTTGGGTAAATACTCAGAAGTGGAATTGCTGGATCATATGATAATTCTATTTTTAATTTTTTGAGAAACCTCTATACTGTTTTCCATAGTGGCTACACCAATATATGTTCTTATCAGCATGGCAAAAGGGTTCCTTTTTCTCCATATCCTTCTCACACATTATTTCTTATCTTTTTGATAATAGCCAGTCTAACAGTTGTAAGATGGTATCTCATTGTAGTTTCGATTTGCATTTCCCTGATGGTTAGTAATACTGAGCATCATTTCACATACTCTTGGCCATCTGGATGTCTTCTTTGGAGCACTGTTTATTTGGAACCTCTGCCCATTTTTAAAATCAGAATGTTTATTCGCTATTGAGTTGTATTACTTCCTTACATATTATCATTTGCCCTCTAATCTGGTATATAATTTGTCAATATTTTCTCTCCTTCAGTAGGTTGCCTATTTTGTTGATTTCCCTTGTTAGTCAGAAGCTTTTTAGTTCGATATAGTCCACTCAATTTATTTTTGCTTTTGTTGCCTTTGCTTGTGGAGTTATATCCAAAAAATCATATCTAAGACCAATGTCAAGGAGCTAACAGCCTCTCTTTCCTTCTAGGAGTTTTATGGTTTCAGGTTTTATGTTCCAGTCTTTTATCCATTATGAGTTAATTTTTTGTATGGTTTAAGATAGTAATCTAGTTTCATTCTTTTGCATGTGGCTGTCTAGTTTTTCCAACACCATTTATTAAAGAGGCTGTCCTTTCCCTTTTGTTTATTTTTGGCTCCTTTATTGAAATTAGTTGGCCATAGTTTATTTCTGGGTTTGTGTTGTGTGGGTTTATTTCTGGGTCTCCATTCTGGTCCACCGATGTATGTATCTGGTTTAATGCCAATACCATACTGTTTTGATTACTATATCAAAACAATAATATACTTTAAAATCAGGGAGCATGAGGTGTCCAGCCTTATCCCCCAAAGGATCTTAGAGGCATTTTCTCCCCAGATGCTTTGTAAATCATTGAGAGCCAGGATTATATATTTCAATTTTCTTATACACATAACTTTTAATCTAATTTAAATTTGCTTTGCTGTGTATTGGGTATCTAAATTCAATTTTTTCACTTACTCAGGATTGTTCCATTTTTATCTAGTAATTACTTATTTCCTTTTCCACTACTTTGCATTGTCTACTTGGTGTTATATTATTTAAATAGGTTGTATTATTTCCTAAGTTTTTAAAAAAATTTATGTCTCTGTGCCTATACCTGTGCCATGTTTAGATCTTTTTACAAAGATTTTACAAATCTTTGAATACCTGATCAAATATCACTTTTTTCTGAAAATAGGTATATTCTCTGTTCCTTTCATTACAAAATAATTTTTTATTACAATGAATTTAGAAGATACAGAGAAGCAGAAATAAAAAAACAAAGGTCGTCTGTAGCCCTTTCAATTAAAGACTACTGTCAAATTGTTAGCGCAAATGCTTAGAATTCTTTCTTTAGGTTGCCTGGGTGACTTAGTGAGTTAAGCCTCTGCCTTTGGCTCGGGTCATGATCTCAGGGTCCTGGGATTGAGTCTGGCATTGGGCTTTCTGCTCAGTGGGGGACCTGCTTCTCCCTCTCTCTCTGCCTGCCTCTCTGCCTATTTGTGATCTCTCTCTCTGTGTCAAATAAATAAATAAAAAATCTTAAAAAAAATAAAAGAATTCTTTCTTTAATTTGATCTTACTATGGCCACTGACCTGTAACCCATCTTTATCATGCCAAAATACATTATGGACAACTGTCATGCTTTTACACACTTATTTTTACTATGAGCTGTAATGGTCTCATAGTGTTAGCATCTTATCAAGCCCATTTTGTTGAATATGGTTTGCTTACAAACTATTGCCTTTATAAACAAGTATCTCCTTAGCCTAAATGCTAGTGTTTTCCTTTTTTTTAAAAAAAAAGATTTTATTTATTTATTTGACAGAGATAGAGATCACAAGTAGGCAGAGAGGCAGGCAGAGAGAGAGGGGGAAGCAGGCTTCCCACTGAGCAGAGAGCCCGATGCGGGACTCGATCCCAGGACCCTGAGATCATGACCCGAGGCGCAGGCAGAGGCAACCCACTGAGCTACCCAGTTTCCCCTAGTGTTTTCCTTTTTAAATTGTATTTTTAGTTAAATCATAATTATATACTTTTCTTATAAAAATAATTTATATGTTATGGAGGGGCTCACATCCATGTGACCATAGTCCCCGTTCCCAGGTATCTACCCAGAGTACCCAAAGGTAGCCACTTTTCTAAGTTAATTATTTATTCTTTTTACCTTTATCCTATGCATTTAAATATATGCACACATGTATGTGGTACTGTTTTGTCACATAAAAGTATAGCTATATAAAAAGAATTATAAGTATAGGCTGCAAAATGTGGAAAGTAACTGCATTATAGGGTTTGAGTTGGTTCATGTAAAATCCTTAGAATAGGAATAAAATCCTTAGAATAGGATTCTTAGAACATTCACTCAGAACATTCACTTCATGTCAGTCACTTGGTAGTTATTGTTACCATTCAGAAACTTCCTTTTTCATTCTGTGTGGAGAATTGTACACATAAGTAAGAACTACCTCATTTTAATTGCTTCATGTAAGGGCTCCTGGGTGGCTCAGTTGGTTGGGCGACTGCCTTCGGCTCAGGTCAGGATCCTGGAGTCCCGGGATCAAGTCACACGTCAGGCTCCCTGCTCAGTGGGGAGTCTGCTTCTC
>NW_019154454.1:0-24825 GCF_002288905.1 Enhydra lutris kenyoni | reverse complement strand
GAGAAGCAGACTCCCCACTGAGCAGGGAGCCTGACGTGTGACTTGATCCCGGGACTCCAGGATCCTGACCTGAGCCGAAGGCAGTCGCCCAACCAACTGAGCCACCCAGGAGCCCTTACATGAAGCAATTAAAATGAGGTAGTTCTTACTTATGTGTACAATTCTCCACACAGAATGAAAAAGGAAGTTTCTGAATGGTAACAATAACTACCAAGTGACTGACATGAAGTGAATGTTCTGAGTGAATGTTCTAAGAATCCTATTCTAAGGATTTTATTCCTATTCTAAGGATTTTACATGAACCAACTCAAACCCTATAATGCAGTTACTTTCCACATTTTGCAGCCTATACTTATAATTCTTTTTATATAGCTATACTTTTATGTGACAAAACAGTACCACATACATGTGTGCATATATTTAAATGCATAGGATAAAGGTAAAAAGAATAAATAATTAACTTAGAAAAGTGGCTACCTTTGGGTACTCTGGGTAGATACCTGGGAACGGGGACTATGGTCACATGGATGTGAGCCCCTCCATAACATATAAATTATTTTTATAAGAAAAGTATATAATTATGATTTAACTAAAAATACAATTTAAAAAGGAAAACACTAGGGGAAACTGGGTAGCTCAGTGGGTTGCCTCTGCCTGCGCCTCGGGTCATGATCTCAGGGTCCTGGGATCGAGTCCCGCATCGGGCTCTCTGCTCAGTGGGAAGCCTGCTTCCCCCTCTCTCTCTGCCTGCCTCTCTGCCTACTTGTGATCTCTATCTCTGTCAAATAAATAAATAAAATCTTTTTTTTTAAAAAAAAGGAAAACACTAGCATTTAGGCTAAGGAGATACTTGTTTATAAAGGCAATAGTTTGTAAGCAAACCATATTCAACAAAATGGGCTTGATAAGATGCTAACACTATGAGACCATTACAGCTCATAGTAAAAATAAGTGTGTAAAAGCATGACAGTTGTCCATAATGTATTTTGGCATGATAAAGATGGGTTACAGGTCAGTGGCCATAGTAAGATCAAATTAAAGAAAGAATTCTTTTATTTTTTTTAAGATTTTTTATTTATTTATTTGACACAGAGAGAGAGATCACAAATAGGCAGAGAGGCAGGCAGAGAGAGAGGGAGAAGCAGGTCCCCCACTGAGCAGAAAGCCCAATGCCAGACTCAATCCCAGGACCCTGAGATCATGACCCGAGCCAAAGGCAGAGGCTTAACTCACTAAGTCACCCAGGCAACCTAAAGAAAGAATTCTAAGCATTTGCGCTAACAATTTGACAGTAGTCTTTAATTGAAAGGGCTACAGACGACCTTTGTTTTTTTATTTCTGCTTCTCTGTATCTTCTAAATTCATTGTAATAAAAAATTATTTTGTAATGAAAGGAACAGAGAATATACCTATTTTCAGAAAAAAGTGATATTTGATCAGGTATTCAAAGATTTGTAAAATCTTTGTAAAAAGATCTAAACATGGCACAGGTATAGGCACAGAGACATAAATTTTTTTAAAAACTTAGGAAATAATACAACCTATTTAAATAATATAACACCAAGTAGACAATGCAAAGTAGTGGAAAAGGAAATAAGTAATTACTAGATAAAAATGGAACAATCCTGAGTAAGTGAAAAAATTGAATTTAGATACCCAATACACAGCAAAGCAAATTTAAATTAGATTAAAAGTTATGTGTATAAGAAAATTGAAATATATAATCCTGGCTCTCAATGATTTACAAAGCATCTGGGGAGAAAATGCCTCTAAGATCCTTTGGGGGATAAGGCTGGACACCTCATGCTCCCTGATTTTAAAGTATATTATTGTTTTGATATAGTAATCAAAACAGTATGGTATTGGCATTAAACCAGATACATACATCGGTGGACCAGAATGGAGACCCAGAAATAAACCCACACAACACAAACCCAGAAATAAACTATGGCCAACTAATTTCAATAAAGGAGCCAAAAATAAACAAAAGGGAAAGGACAGCCTCTTTAATAAATGGTGTTGGAAAAACTAGACAGCCACATGCAAAAGAATGAAACTAGATTACTATCTTAAACCATACAAAAAATTAACTCATAATGGATAAAAGACTGGAACATAAAACCTGAAACCATAAAACTCCTAGAAGGAAAGAGAGGCTGTTAGCTCCTTGACATTGGTCTTAGATATGATTTTTTGGATATAACTCCACAAGCAAAGGCAACAAAAGCAAAAATAAATTGAGTGGACTATATCGAACTAAAAAGCTTCTGACTAACAAGGGAAATCAACAAAATAGGCAACCTACTGAAGGAGAGAAAATATTGACAAATTATATACCAGATTAGAGGGCAAATGATAATATGTAAGGAAGTAATACAACTCAATAGCGAATAAACATTCTGATTTTAAAAATGGGCAGAGGTTCCAAATAAACAGTGCTCCAAAGAAGACATCCAGATGGCCAAGAGTATGTGAAATGATGCTCAGTATTACTAACCATCAGGGAAATGCAAATCGAAACTACAATGAGATACCATCTTACAACTGTTAGACTGGCTATTATCAAAAAGATAAGAAATAATGTGTGAGAAGGATATGGAGAAAAAGGAACCCTTTTGCCATGCTGATAAGAACATATATTGGTGTAGCCACTATGGAAAACAGTATAGAGGTTTCTCAAAAAATTAAAAATAGAATTATCATATGATCCAGCAATTCCACTTCTGAGTATTTACCCAAAGAAAATGAAAACACGAATTCAGAAAGATAAATGCACCCCCATGTTCACTGCAGCATTGTTTGCAATAGCCAAGATATGGAAACAATCTGCGTGACCAACAATGGAAGAATAAAGATTACCGGAATATTATTCAGTCATAAAAAGAATGAAATTTTTCCATCTGTGACAACATGGATGGACCTTGAGGTCATTATGCTAAGTGAAGTATGTCAGACAAAAATAAATACCATATACTTTCACTTACACATGGAATTTAAACAAACAAATAAAAGCCAAGCTTGTAGACGCAGAGAACAGGTTGGTAGTTGCCAGAGACTGGGGGTGGGGGTGCGAAATGTGTAAAAGGGTTCAAAAGGTACAAACTTCCAGTTATAAAACAAATTAGTCAGGGGTGCCTGGGTGGCTCAGTGGGTTAAAACCTCTGCCTTCAGCTCAGGTCATGATCCCAAGGTCCTGGGATGGAGCCCCGCATCGGGCTCTCTGCTCAGCAGGAAGCCTGCTTCCCCCTCTCTCTCTGCCTGCCTCTCTGCCTACTTGTGATCTCTGTCTGTCAAATAAATAAATTAAAAATCTTTAAAAAATAAAATAAAATAAAACAAATTAGTCATGGGTAGTAAATAATACTGCACTGTATATTTGAATGTTGCTAATAAACTAAATCTTAAAAATCCTCATCACAAGAAAAAACTACGTATGGTAATGGATATTAACTAGACTTACCGTGGGGTCATTTCAAAATATATACAAATACCAAATCATTACATTGTACTTCTGAAACTAATATAAGGTTACATGTCATTTATACCTCAATTTTTAAAAAATCCTTTAGGAACCATCAAAAGGCCTTTAGTTAAGTGCTTTATACTGTAATTGATATAGAGGTCCCAAGAATGAAAATTAGAGGAGAAAGGGAGCTAACATTTATTGAACTTCTAATGTGTACCAAGTGTTCTACACATATGTTATTTCATTCTCAATATTAAGTGAGAATAAGAACCTCTCATTTACAGGTTAAACAGCTCACAAGTGGTGCAGCTGAGATCAGAAGCCACATCTAATACTAGAGCCCATGCTTTTTACACCATGTTACAGTGAGACTAGCACAGGTAAAATAAACTGAGATATGATTTTTTTTTTATTCTGAAGAAGCCAAAATTTAAACCAAACAGTTAATAAGACTAGATGGCAAAGATGAAAAGGCAAAAACTATCTGACAAAGGACAGTAGAAGGTAGGGGGAAGAGGAAAGTGCAAATAAAAAAGAAATAAATATGGAAAGAATAGTAAAAGGTACCATAAATAGCAGAACTGATTTGACCAGAATGTTATTAAAACAAACATTTTAGACGATAGATACCTATATCTATATGTAAGGCTATACCTATTTTTTTAATGTTTTAAAGAATTTATTTATTTGGGAGACAGAGAGTGAGCAATTGAGAGAGAAAGAGCACAAGCTGGGAGTGAGGCAAGGGAGAAAGAGAAACAGGCTCCCTGCTCACGGTTGGGAGGCAGAGGGAGAAAGAGAAGCAGGCTCCCTGCCAGATGCTGGCTCCGTCCCAGGATGCTAGGATCATGACCTGAGCCGAAGACAGATGCTTAACTGACTAAGTCACCCAGGCACTTCTTTTTTTTTTTTTTAATTTTAAGTAATTTTGACACCCAAGTGGGGCTTGAACTCACAACCCCGAAATCAAGAGTTGCACACCCCATACTGAAAAAATAAAATTAAATTAAATTTTAAAAAATTAGAATTTTAAATTTAAAAAAAAAAAGCTGTACACTCCACTGACTGAGCCAGTCAGGCGCCCCCTACCTAATCTTTATATCCCCACTTCTAAAAATGTATTTGAGGAGGCTAAGAATTAAAGAAAAAAAATTCTAATCATACACAATTGTCATAGGTAACAGGTACTCAATATCATAAACATAGGCTAAAATTATTACTATGACTGATCATTATTTGAAGTGCTCAGATTCCTGGCAGTCAATGCAAAAGGGAAATACTATACAATGGATTATATGGTTCCTAACTGTCTAGGACTATTTACAGGAGATAAGCAAGATCTTGTTGAGATAACCTTAAGAAGGCCTAAAACAACTGAGAGGTTCATGTTATTAGAAGATTCACCAAATTTCTACTCAATTATAGATAAAGTGCAATTCAATCTAAATCACAAAAGATGCTTGAATGTAACAAAGCTATTTCAAAAAATTTAAATGCAGAGGAACACAAACAGCCAAGACACTCTTGAGGAACAAGAGGTAAGAGGATTTGCTCCAAATATTACAACATCACTGTGAATAAGATAGCATGATATTGAAGCAAGAAGAGAAAAACTGAGCAATGGAACAGAATATAATGTCCAGAAATAGATGTAGACATATATAATCACCTCATTTTTTACTAAAATGGCACTACCGATCAGTGTAGAAAAGATGAACTTTACAATAAATGATACTGGAACAACTGAATACCTATACAGAGGGATAAAATGGAATTACACCACTACCTACAGAAATCAATTCCAGGTAGTGTAAAGACCTACGTGTTAGAGTCAAAGGCTGCGGAGTTTTTAGAAAGAACATAAGAAAATCTTTATTACCTCAAGGTAGCAGAAAGTATTTCTTAAATAAACATTAACCACTGAAAAAGATTTCATAACATTTAAATGCTAAACCTCTATTCATCAAAAGGCACAAAAATGAAAAACCAAACCAGAGAAGAATAGTCACTATTATACAGAAGACATATATATAGGTAGGTATCTATAGCTATAGCTATAGATATAGACATATAGATATATATGTTTTAATCAGAGAAAAAGAACCCAATTAAAAATTGGAAAAACAGGACGCCTGGGTGGCTCAGTTGGTTGGACGACTGCCTTCGGCTCAGGTCATGATCCTGGAGTCCCGGGATCGAGTCCCGCATCGGGCTCCCAGCTCCATGGGGAGTCTGCTTCTCTCTCTGACCTTCTCCTCGCTCATGCTCTCTCTCACTGTCTCTCTCTCAAATAAATAAATAAAATCTTTAAAAAAAAAAAAATTGGAAAAACATTTTAACAAGCATTTTGCAAAAGAAGGCAACCAACTGGGCAAGAATTGGTGTCCATTTTCACTGACAATCAAGGAAATACCAATTAACTGTGTGATTAATAACATTAGACATCCACCAAATTGGCAAAAATTCAAAAGTATGATGATGCCAAGGTTTGGCATAGATGTGGAGCAAAAAGAACCTTTATAAACTGCTGATACAAGTAAAAACTTGCTCAATATTTTTAGAGAACAGTTTGACATTGTCAGTAAAACTGAAGACATACAAACTACATTCCTCACCAATTTAATCACAACTTTAGCATATATGCTAAAGAAATGCAAGCACACATGTACCGAAATATGTGCACAAAATATTTATAGTCACATCACTTGTAACAGTTAAAAACTGGAAGAAAGTCACATATCCATGAAACGTAGAATGGGTAAACAGTAAATTGTGATGTTACCATGAAAGACAATATATATACAGCAATGGAAAAAAAATGAACTATAGTTATAGGAAACATGAATGAAGCTCATATTTTTATGAAAAAGGCACAAAAGCATGTCTGTTCATACAAAGAAAATACATAAACTAAACCTTCTATGATTTTGGAATTCATACACTAAATTTCTAATGAAAGGCAAAGAAATGATCACAGTGGTCACCACCAGAGGAACACAATTGTTGGTGAATGTGGAAAGGTATATCGGAGATTTCTTTAGAGATGGTTGGATTCTATTTCTTAGGTACTCCCTATTTTGAGTGTTTACAATTATGTATTAAATGACACAAATGAGTAGGATATGCCATTTCTGTATCTAATTTGAGAGCAAAAAAAAAAAAAAAGCCACAGGCATTCAAATAAATATGCACTTCTAAAAATGTTTCAAATATTAAATCATGTGGGAAAATACTTAAATATAATTTTATGTAAAAATGGCTATAATGGTAAATGCTGAATGAATTCCATTTTTAAAAATCACATTTTATATATGTACATAAAACAGACCAGGAAGAAAATACCAAAAAATTAGCATTGGTTTTAACTGGGAATTGAAATTTTCTTCAAAAGATGTACTTCTGAAATTATTTAAAATAGTCATGTCTTACTTTTATAAATAGAAAGAAACAGCATTTTTTAAAAAAGCATAAAGGAAAATTAAACCACTTGACAAATTAGTAAGAGAAAATCAGTTGCCTGTGAAGGCTTAGGGTTTGCAGCCGATCCTATATTCTCAAAGGGGAAATTCCAGGGATCAAGTCACCGGATGGGAAAGAATTTTCAACAGGAGAAAAAGCAAGTCAAGTACTGACAAAGAAAGGGGGATTTCCGGAAACAAGGGGAAACAAACTACCTTGCGGGAGCCTGGTGGATGTTCAACAGCCATTCTTTACTCCACTCTGGAAGCCACTGCGCGCTAATCAAAGCAGAGCTGAGGAAGAAGACAGGAGTCAGGAAATATCAGGTTC
Source organism: Enhydra lutris kenyoni (assembly GCF_002288905.1). Lineage (NCBI taxonomy): Eukaryota > Metazoa > Chordata > Mammalia > Carnivora > Mustelidae > Enhydra > Enhydra lutris. The sequence continues at coordinate 17,570 of NW_019154454.1, read as the reverse complement.
TTCTGGGAGCCCAGGTCAACCAACCCCCGCCACGCATAAATGTAGTCAGGCAAGACTAGGGCATCCTGTTCAATACCAGCATCAAGACAAGAGCAGGGTCACTGCAGTTCTGGGCAGGTTCTGTCCCTGAGCCCACAGAGGTCCCCCGGGAGCAGAGCGCTGGAGTCACAAAGGCAGACAAAGGCGCCCCACAACTACAGTGCTCGACGGACACATAGTCCCACCACCTCACACCACGGGGACACAGACACCCCCAGACCTAAACACAACGGGCTACACATGGTCACACAAGCATACACACCATGGGAACAGAACAGTTATAATCGCAGTCATAGGCACCCCACTCACCCCCATTCCCACTGCCACACTTCATGGGGACACAGTGACAACAATGAATTGACACGCACCCTACACCAATAATATCACAAATACATACGCCATGGGTAAACACAATCACAGATCTCACAGTTAAGGCATCCCACACCCACAGTTCAGCAAGCGGTCATAAACTCACACGCACGAAGAAGACACTCATCTTTACAAACGCGGTCAAAGAACACTACACTCGCAAAAACCCGGTCACACAATTAAACCTCATCACACATGAACAATCATAACCTAAAATCAAGCCCTCCTCCCCGCCCTCACAGTTCCGTACACGCTCACACTGACACAGAGACACAGTCACATTTAGACACACACCCTCCTCACAATCTCCCCTGCTCAGCTGGCTCCCCCACACACCCCGCACGGGCCAGAGGTTCCAGCCACTCCGCGCCAACCCCGGCTCCAGGCCACCTCACCTACGCCTCCTTCGATAGGGTCAGCACCCCTCTACTCTACTTGGAACTACTCAAACGCTGCAGCTCCCGCAGCACCCGAGGCCGTTTGCCCGAACCCGCCAGAAGATCCCGCCTACTCCTCAGGAGAGGGGCTAGTTCTCGCGGGAGGGAGCACTGAGCCTAGAGGCCTCTGGGAGATGTAGTACAGATGTAGCGACCGGTTGCTAAAAAGCGGTCTCCTGGATATCTGGACTCTCCGGTAGCAAAGAGCCTGGACTCAGCCAAAACTGCGTCTTCCGGCTGAGTAGAGCAACAGAGGCTTCTGCGAGTTTCAGCTGATTAGGACTCCGTCGACCAAACTGTAGTCAGCCTCCTCCGAGCCCTTCTCTTTACTAGATCTCGTCCTTGACCTGCTAACCCTAGTTCAGCAAGAATCCCCCTGCTTTTGATATTTAACCAAGCTCCTCTTAGTAGTTTTCTATCCACTGACTCTTTCACCGTACCCCTTGGATAAAAATCCTAGCTATTATTAAATAATGAGTTGAGTTCAGTCTCTCTTCTCCATTGCGACAGTCTTCAATAAAGTCTTCCTTACCTGTTTAACTTACCTGGTGCAGTTTTTCGTTGACAAAGCCCACAGGGCAGCTCTTTGACGACTCACCCTGCAACACACTGGGCCCTAAGCTTCCTGGGAAATGCAGTCCTGGACTTCGCGATGTACCTGGCCAAGGTAAGCTGGGTCCTCTAGGCACTGAGGCGAGGCTCTGGCCGCACTTAAGTGCCCTGGGGGATGATGCTCAGAATTCCGCTTTGCCCTAGGAATACAAACAGATGCTCTTGAGGCAGGATGCTGCGGACCTTGTCTAAAGAACATACCCAAACGGGGACCTGAGCATCTGTGACCAAACCAGCCTGGGGAGTTTGAAAGGGAGGAATCTTCAAGCCCAGTCATGTATGTGAAAGTGGACAAAGGAGGTCCCATGTGAGACAGTGGTGAGATTACGTGTGTGACTGGTTGAGGGGGGAGGGAGGATAGTTGAGTGAAAGAGAAACTGCATGTGGGTAAAATTGATGAGTGTAACGGAGTGGTGGATCAAGATTATGTGTGGCTTAGGGAGGCTGGAAGGTCACATCATGGGTGTGTGTGGTTGAGGTACTTGAGTGCAGCTAGTGTCACAACAGCGTCTGAATTCCTGCCAGTATGAGTATTTGCGTGATTACCTGAATATAGGTCATCTCAGCATGGGTGCCTGAGATGGGGGAGGAATCTGAACCCTAAAAGCCTCATTTTCTCTTCAAATTATTAATAGGGTATGTCTTCCTGGAGCTTTGATTTTTAAGAGGGAAAAACTAAATTTTAATTTATATAATAAATAACTTTAGCGTTTTTTATATAAACGCTAAAGATTCCAACCCTTTGTTCTGGAATAGAATAACAAATCAGTATGACGTATTAAACGGGACATATTTTGCTATAGGGGTACCTGTTTTGTCTATAACCTTGCCCCCAGACATTTACTCTTTTCTGTTCTTTGGGAATCATTGGTAGATTAATTGTTCGGAGATGTAATTGTTCAATTCAACCAGAAGTATCAACCACAATTAAAAGATGTTCAGAGGATGCTGTACAGGGATGTGATGCTGGCGAACTAGAGCAACCTGGTCATATTAGACATGGATAGCTCTCTGTATAATTCAACTTTTGAAAATAAAGTGTTGTCTCTTTTCCATTTCTGAAATATTTAGAACCTTTACATAGCGTAATACATTCAGCTTTGAGATAACAAGTTTCAGGTATCCTCAAGCTCTCTGCCATATAATTGTATATGCTCAGCCTTTTAAGGTAAATGGTATCTACTTTATTCCTCTTTATATGGTGACTTTGGGGTATGGTGCTTGAATTAAAATTCAGTCTTATGTCATTTTCCTACATATAGGCTATCACATCACCAAACTGGATAAAATCTTTAAGTTGGAACAAGAAAAGAGGCCATGGGTAGTGAATAGAGGAAATGTAAATGAAGTTCTCTCCAAGTGAGTGATGAGAACCAGGCAGATATGCTTGGGTTAAGGCAGAACACAGATGTTCAGTGAGAGAGCTGACACCACTGAAATGTTTTCCAGGCTTTCCTTTATAGGCCCTACTCTCCTTGAGTCTTAGCTGTGTGAATCCTTCTGTCATCATTCTTCTTCTATCAGTGCCCTCTTTTATTTAAGTAATCCTAGAGGACCATATTCTCTTCATTGTCATAGTCTACATATGCAGTCAGTCCTTCACAAATCTGCAGTCTTGGATGCCTGGCTCAGTCAGTTAAGCATCTGCCTTCAGCTGGGGTCATGATCCCACGTCTTGGGATCAAGTCCCACAGAGTCCTACATCAGTCTCCTTGCTCAGTGGGGAGCTTGATTCTCCCTCTGCCTGCTGCTCCCCTGCTTGTGGCCTCTCTTTCTGATAAATAAATAAATAAATAAATTTTTAATCTTTAGTATTTCAAAACTAGTATTGTTGCACACTGAAGTTTCTTTTTTTATTACATTCCATTTTCTAGCTTTCTATAACTAAAAGCTTCAGGATTATATTTTACACCTGCATTTCCAATTATCTATTTCCCATAGCCATATTTCAGCAACCTTCATCACCTCTTGAAGCTACTAGCTTAGAAATGATTGCTGCTTTCCTCCTAGCTCTCTTTTCAGCCAACCTTTTTTATTCACAATTGTCTATGAAGTAATTATCTCATTCATCTTAAATATTTAAACAAGGTTATAGTGGAAAAAAGTCTCCCTTTCAATGATTTCTCTTCTCCATCTGCATCTACTCTGACTAGTTTCATATGTAAAATTCTTTGAGTAATTCTATATTTACAACAACATATCTATGTATATAAAGCCCCTCATCTTTATTTTTCACAAATGTTAGTATACTATAAGGCATCTGGTTTTTTTTTTACTCACTATTATTTCTTAGAAGACATCCCATATTAATACATATTTATTATTCTTTTGTATGGTGGTATTGTGTTTTGTGGTAGGGAAATTGTCATACTTTAATAGCATATAAGTGAATATTTAGTATGTTTTCGGATTTCTACAATTCTGGAAAAATATATATACTCGGTTTTGTATAGATGTGCATGCACTTTTGTAACAAATTCCTTTAAGAAGTGCTGGGCCAGAAGTTATGTATAAATATTTGCAATCCACATTAGATGAATCACTTTCCATTCCCACCAAAAAATTTATGAGACTGCCTATTTCCTGTTCCGGTCAAACACTGTATTTCTTCATTTAGCATCTCAGTGTGACCTAGTGAGCCCTTTATCTGTGCCCGGTTCTATTCCAGGGAAGCATCGGTGAACAAAATGGCCCAAATTTCCTTTCCTCAAGGAGTTTACATTCTAGTCAGGGAAAGTGGCCAATGAATGTGTAAATGAAATATATAGCATTCCAGATAAAGGTAACCTCTGTAGAGAGAAGGAAAGCTTAAAAATGAGATAGTGCCAAAGGAATTACATTTTTTAAACTTTTATTTATTTAAGTAATCTCTACACCGAATGTAGGGCTTGAACTCACAACCCTGGGATCAAGGGTAGCATGCTTTTCTGACTGAGACAGCCAGGCACCCTGGGCGTTGCAATTTTATTATATTTTATTTTATTTTTGGAATTGCAATTTTAAATAGAATAGTTAGGAAAAGCTTAACTAAGAAGAAAATATTTGAGCAAACTAAAAGGAAGGAGTAGCAACATTTGAACATATTTGGATAAAGCAAAATTTATAAACAGAGAAAACACCAAAACATAAATGCTATGGGTTGGGCACAAGCCTGTATATTCAAGGAGCAGCAGGGAGTCTGCTTGGGATTCTCTCCTTCTCCCTCTGCCCCACCCTCTGTGTGCCATGCATGCATGAGCATGTATGGCACATGCTCTTTCAAATAAATAAATAATCTTTAAAAAAACCCAAAACTATGGAATGAGCAAGTTTTAGGGGGTAGATAAAGAATTTTGTCTTTAATCTCCTAAAACACTGAGATAGTCCATGTTAAAGAGAAACATTTGAGTGTTGTCAGTACCTAGGTATCATTTATAGTACTGAGAGGATGAGAATTCTAAGGAAATCTATTAGGGTAAGACTAAACATAGTAACATGTTGTAGTGGGTTGAATAGTGGCACCCCATAGGTATGTCCATATCCTAAACCACAAGATCTGTGACTGTGACCTTGAGTTGGTTTTGGGTAACGTTGGGGTCCAGATCAATGGTTAAGAAAGAATTCTTATTAAAGCATGGGGACAGGACCTGTGGCAGAAAGAGATGCATTGCAAGTGGGAGGGGTGACTGATTATATACTTGGGAGTTGGGGGAGGTAAGGAAAAGGGAGGTTTCCAAAAGGACCTTCTATCTCAATATTTGTTGGTGGGCTGCCAGTCATAAAGAAATTTAATTTTGTTTAAATTCCCTTTTGCCTCTGTTTCCCACATCACTCATGGAGGGGAAGGTGATGTTAAGGTTCTAGGAAATTGAGTTATAGGTCTCTTAAAGTTAGGTTATTGATAAGAATGATTTTTCTTGATTATCACTAAGACATTTGTAAACTGATGGAAATTCATGTCCTGTAGAACTGTGATCTTTATCAGTTAACCATTTGTTTTTCCTTTCCTTTAGTTTCAGTGCAGCCAGAAGTGCCTGAGGAATGTCAACATATCCCACCAGGGAGTTGGGGGTGGGACCATGTCAGCTCGTGCTTTGTCCTCAGCTTTGTCCTTTTGCTCTATCATCAACCTTACTTGGTAAAAGGGTCTTTGCAGATGAAATTAAGTTAAGGATCTCTAGGTGAGTTCATCCTGGATTACCTGTGTGTAACCTAAATCCAATTTCAAACGTCTTTATAAGAGAAGATGAAAAGACATACAAGAGAAGGCCATGTGAAGACAGAGGTAGATTGAAGTTATGCAGCAACAAGCTAAGGACCCCTAAGTTTAGTTATTCTTTTTAATCTCTTGGGAGCATCTTGATTTTTTTTTTCCCTGTCTTTTCATATGTCTTAAAATTTTTGTTGTTGTTGAAAGTCAGACATTTTTGTTTAGGACAGTAGTGTGCAGAAAAGCCTTAACCTAGCAGAACTGAGAATTTTTATCCTTAGAAGGTTTGCTTGCACAGTTAGTGCTTGGCTTGCATCTAGAATTTAGTTTTCCAGAGCAAAGTCCTGCTATCCTGATAAGAGTGGCTCACTATGCCTATTTGTGCAAATCACACAGTTTATATTAAACACCTGCTTTCCTTCTGAAATTCTGGTATGCACACTTGGTAGAAGCTGCCTATGTGACCAGCCCACAATAAAAACTCTAAGTACTGAGTCTCTAATGAGCTTCTTCCCTAGTTGGCAACATTTCACATGTTTTGTCACAACTTGTTGCAGGGGAAATTAATATCTTGTGTGACTTTACTTGGAAAGGATCCTGGGAACTATGCATCTGGTTTTTCCCGGACTTTACTCCATGCATCTTTCCTCTTTGCTAATTTTGCTTTGTATTGTTTCACTGTGAGTTCTCCTAGTGAATCATTCAACTTTGGAGGGAGTATTGATCTTGGGGTCCCACAAGACAGTAGTAACTGAGGAAAATAATTTTCATCCCTGAATGGGCACACTTTTCCTTTGGCAAAGCCTTTAGTGTGGAGTTTTCAGTTAATTTGATGAAGAGTTTTAACAACTAGCTAGATAAATTCATACAATTTGATTTGTACTTTGTATACATTTCAAAGAAATTTAGTTATCTAAATAGATAACTAACAACCAAGATATTTGTGGGGTCCCCCAATCCAATGGGGGCCACCAAATTTGGGGTAATCTGGTGGAAGCCAGATGCACAGGCAGTGAAAGAATTCACCCAAGGCAGAACAAGGGAGATAGAAGTTTATTGACAGCAAAGCAGACTGCTGTGAGGCAGGGCTGGGGGTCTGTAGTTAAGGGGAGAAGATGAGAAGGTAATGGAAAGTATGAAATTTTCTTTTTTGGTACCTGTATCCACCCATTGGTCAGCTAGTGCTTATGATTCTTTTCAGATGGGTCTCCTGAAGGGCCTGTTTGTATTCAGCCAGGGAGTTACTGTGGGCCCTTCTATCTTACTCAGGTTTCCATTGTTCAAGTTGATTGCCTAAAAGCGGCCTCTACAATATTTTTAACTCTAATAGTCAAGCGGAATAGTGGTCAGCTAGGGACTGGGATCAGAAATATCGCATGCACAGACCATTTCTTCTTGAGATACCAACAATGTACTCTTCGTTAGTATTGAGATACACTGAACTGACCGTACACATTCTATGCACTTTTCTTCAGGTATTTTACAATAAAAAATTTACAATAAAAATATGTTTTGCACCTATTTTACAATAAAAAAATCTTCAAAAATTATTTTTAAAGGCTGAATTTGAAAGGACTGGAAAAAATTACTCCTCTTCCAGAAAGTTTAGACATACTGTCCATCTAAAGGATGAGCTCAGAGAAAAGGAAGCAAATTTTAAAAGCTGGCAGGTATTAACTTCAGGGGGAAAAAAAAAGGCCAAGAAATAAACAACATTTGCAAAACACTAATGTAAGCTTGAATATTAATTTAAACTAAACTCTTTAATGGTAATTGGAAGATAAGAATAAGGAAAGGATTTGTTTGAAGATGTAAAGGATACTACACCTCGATTAAAGGAGCTCCCAAGGCTTCGCAGAGAAGGGACCCTCCTGGGATCGGGCCCCTTCATCCCACCCCCAGGTCGCTGCTTGTGGGATAAGAGATATCCGCCAGGCCGGGCCAAGGCTCAGACGGGGAGATGGTAAGGACTTGCAGGTCGCTTGGCACTGACTAACAGGACCTTTCTGTCACGCCTTATCTGTCAGACGCCCAGACCGCGAACTCAAGCCGGGAAGAATGAACCCTTCCTTTGAGGTAGTTCTAGGACTCTGAACTACATTTCCCAGGGGCCATCGCGTCCAAGGCTACTTCCGGTAAAGGCCGCATTGGTTTATTGTCCAGGTTCCCAGACTTGGACACACATTTGTGGAGGAGCGGCGTGGAGACCTCGGTGGAGTTTTGCGTTCTAAACGCGTCCTGGAACTCATGGAAGCCCTCTGCCCCAGGTGTGAGCAGTTATGAGGGCGAAGGTCGTTGCCGAGGCCAAGGCCTGTGAATTGAGATTGTCGTCTCTGGGTTCTGAAAGGCTGTCCAGGCACTGACTACATTTTCCAATGTCCACCATAGCCAAGGCAGCTTCCTGTCCGCGCACCAACGCTTTCAGGACCGTAGGAAGCATTGCGCACGAGTGCCCGCGGAACATTCTTGTAGCGACCGCAGGGTCAGGTAAGAGAGTCTAAGACTCAGAAGCGAAATGACCCCTGAGGGACCAAGGCCACTGGGGAGGACAGTGAGCAGTGAGAGATTAATGTTTCTGAGTCTCAGGCTTTGCCAGCAAGAGGGTGTGGGAAAGAAGGTTGTAGGGAGCTGTGTATGTGTATGTCCGCTCCCGCGCGATCAGGAGGAGATCTGTGTGTGCTAGTGTGAAATTGTAACGGGAGCGGGATGTGGGGGTAATCGCTTAGGAGCTGTAGGGTTGGGGTCGTGTACGTGTGTGTGTTTGCATGCGCCCGATGGTAAGGGGAGCTGTAGGTGATTGTCATGACTATTCAGGTGTGACTGTGCTTGTATATGATTGTGACTGCACCACTGTATGCCTGACCGTGTGTGTAAATGTGGTAGCAGCAGCAGCTGCGGAGCCAGAAACAAAGAATATTGCGTTTAGTAACAATTACACTTATTCGTAAATGTGTGGAGAGCAGTTTCTGTGGTGGCCATTAGTTGGGTTGAGTCGGGTAATAAAGAATGTGGGGAGAGGAATAGGGGACAGTGTAGAAAACACATCCTAAGAATTTCTCTGTAAATATGAGCAGAGAAATAGAACACCAGCTAGTGGGGCTGGGGAATGATAATGTTGCAGTATATTGGTGATAATGAGTCACAAGAGAGGGAAAAGTAGAAATACAGGTAAGAATGAGTAAGCAAGGCTTATCTGTGTGGATGTAGTGCAACTGCTAGGTTAAAAGAGGGTAGTAGTGTTGCAGAGAGTGAGCGGTGAGCTCAGGTTTTCAAAAAACAAGGAGCAATATCCTGTATTTGGTAGATGTCAGCAGCAGTGAGGTATATTATGAATAATCTCAGGGCATGAAATTCCAAACTAGAGATTTTTAGGAGAAAAGTCTGAAAGTAAGAAGAACAAGGATGATACCCTCCCCCCCAGACCCAATGGCAAGAAGCTGCGGGGGTGGGGGGGGTAGGAGAGGGAGATGTTGAAAAGGCTGCAGAGTCCTTTGGGGAGAGCCAGGTTTCCCTTAGACCCAAAGGTGAAGGGAATATTCAAAGAAATACAAGTTGGAGATGGAAGAGGGATTTGTTATTAATTAATTATGAATTCCGGACGGCATACTAAAAAGTGTCAAGATTGGGGAAGGGCTGAAAAGGGGGTACATCCAACTGATTGGGTGGGAGTACAGTGTCTGAAAAGAGAGATTATTAGGGAATCTAAGGCTTATGATGGACATAAACATGGACACAGGGAATATTGATGCTTATTCTGGGTTGGGTTCAAGACTGTTGGAGAGGAAGTGATAGAATAGAAAGAGGTGGATTTTTGAGTATCCATCAGGAAGAGAGGAGCCAAGGACAGAAGCTTTAAAGGTCGTTGGGGTAGGCAAAGTCATCTCTCTGCAAAGATGGGTCCTAATCCCTGGAACCTGTGAATATTTTGCTTTACATGAAGGGCAAAAGGGACTTTGCAAACAAGATTAAGTTAAGGACCTTGAAATGGAGAAATTATCCTAGATTATCCAATTAGGCCCAATGGATTCATAAAGTCAGTAAACCTTTCCCAAGGGTTTAGAGTCAGAGGGAGCTAGAATCAAAGAAGAATGATCAGCGATAACAAAATTGTTGGCTGAAGGAAGGGAGCCAATGTTGGTGGCCTCTAGACTCTGGAACATAAGGAAATAAGTAATTCTCCCTTAAAGCATACAGAAAGGAACACAGCCCTGCTGACACCTTGATCTTAGCCCAGTGAAAAACATCTCAGACTTTTACCTAACTGCCTAAGCATAAGGTAATAAATTTGTATTGTTTTAAGCCATTGTGTTTATGCTAATTTGTTGCTTAGTGATAGAACTAATATAGTGGTATAGTGTCTTAGCCTTAGTGCTATGGAAGGTGTCTTGAGTACTGTGACATGAAGGGAACTCAGTCCTTCCTGATAAAGTTGAGGAATTCAGGTAAGGCACATAGGCCCCCTCTTTGCTTGCAATTTCCAGTTTTACTGCATTATGATATATATTTTTTTTATTTGATAGAGATCACAAGTAGGCAGAGAGGCAGGCAGAGAGAGAGAGGGGGAAACAGACTCCCCGCTGAGCAGAGAGCCCGATGCAGGGCTCCCTCTCAGGACCCTGGGATCATGACCTGGGCCAGAGGCATAGGCTCTAACCCACTGAGCCACCCAGGCGCCCCGCATTATGGTATTTTTAATGTTGGAATTTAATGAATTTTTCTTTGTGATCTAATATATGGCCAGTCAGTAGTATTTGTTTTCCACTTAATTTGTCTTTGCTTGACAAAAATGCATTAAAATACTCTGTGAGTGAAGTTTTATCTTACATAACCTGTAGCTTCTGCTTTATTAAAGTTGCTGCTGTTAGTTGATATATATTCATCTTAATCATCATCATTATAATTATTTTTAGAGAGAAGGGGAGGGAGAGGTAAGAGGCAGAAAGCGAACCTTAAGCAGGCTCGATGCCCAGCATAGAGCCTGATGCAGGACTCGATCTCACAACCCTGAGATCATGACCTGAGCCCAGATCAAGAGTTGGATGCTTAACCAACTAACCCACCCAGGAGTCCCTAGATAGTCATCATTATTTTTATTGTGAATCGTAGGCTTTGGTATTTTAGCATGCTCAAGATCATAGCCCCTGCTTTTTTTTTTTTTTAAATAAACAAATTGCTTTTCTTTTTTTAATTTCTTTTTTTAAATTTTTAAGTAGGCTCCACACCCAGTATTGAGCCCAGTGGGGGTCTTGAACTCAACCCTAAGGAGAAGACCTGAGCTGAGATCCAGAGTCAGACACTTAACCAACTCTACCACCCTGGCGCTATTGCTTTTTTTGTTGTCGTTAGTTTGCATTTGCTCTTTATATTTTCCCCATATTTGTAAAATTAGCTTTTTATCAAAGTTTATCAGATATATAGCCAAGTGATGATACAATCAAAAATTTTCTGAAATTTTCTCTATTCTCTCTTTTAAGGTGGAAATATGTCGTGTAGTAGTTTAGAAAGCACTCTTGTGAATAATACTCCCTAAGCTGTTGCAGCATAGAACTTCTTATATCCATTATACTTGAAGGACAGCTTGGCTGCATATAAAATCTTCGATTCTGTCATTTATTTTCCTATAGGTATACTTGAGAAACTGCCTCACTATTTGGGGCTCTGAATTTAGCAGTGGAGAAGTGTTAACAACTAAATTTCCTTTTTCTCATAGGTAACTTGATATTTTTATCTTGATTTCCCATGGGTTTTAGACTAAAATTTTTGGCACTCAGTTCTGAATCTTTTTTCCCTGCAGTATACTATCATTATGTAAATTCATGCTTTATCTCAGGAAATTATTTTTAATGTTAAAAATGTAGTTTTTTAATATTCCCTTCCTTGATTTGGGTCTGCTTATTTGTAGGTTGGATTATCTCTGACTTTCATGGGGTCTGCTTATTTGTAAGTTGGATTATCTCTGACTTTCATGGTTTTCTTCCAATAATTGTCATCTCTTTCTTTTTTTTATTTTGTTCTGCTCACTAGTTTCTGTATTCTTTTTTTATGAAGAAAAAAAAAAACTGTATTTAGACTTAGCCAGCTGGACTCAGTTTAGATGATCCCAATTTTGTTGGCAACATCCAAGGCATCATAGTCAGGGGCCAGTCGAACATATGCCTTCTTTTCTCCATCAGGCCTGATCAAGGTGTTGACCTTGGCCACATCAATGTCATAGAGTTTCTTCATAGTCTGTTTGATCTGGTGCTTGTTGGCCTTGACATCCACAATGAACACAAGCATGTTGTTGTCTTCTATTTTCTTCATGGCTGACTCAGTAGTCAGGGGAAACTTGATGATGGCATAGTGATCAAGCTTGTTTCTCCTGGGGTGCTCTTTCGAGGGTATTTGGGCTGCCTTCCGAGACGCAGAGTCTTGGGTCGTGGGAACATAGGTGATGTGTGGATCTTCTTTTTATGTGTGACTGTGGACGCCTTTCAGCACCACTTTCTTGGCCTTCAAAGCCTTTGCTTTGGCTTCGGCTTTGGGAGGGGCAGGGGCTTCCTTCTTAACTTTTTTCAGCGCCATCTTCGTAAAAGGGTAGTTTCTGTATTCTTTGTCTATGCACTTTCTGTGGTATTTGTCATACCTTGTGCTTATTTGTTTTTCGTTTCTAAAGTGATTCTGCCTATGTCCTCTTTAACTTTTGTATTTAACGAACTCTCACTTAAAGTCTCTCCCTCACTTCTTCCCCATTTCTGAAATCATTATAACACTTGTGCATGTAGTCTTGCCTCAGAGCTGTGATTATATCATAAATTATTTTTTTACTCATACTGGAATATTGGATAATAATTTTAATCTTCTCCGATGTCTTTTAGGCAGTTTTCTTCATACATAGGGGTATTTTGGCACTCTTTTCAAACATATCTAACAGTATCTTGGGACACAATGGTTCTAATTTTGTTATTTTTTTGGAAGGTGATAGATTATCTCAGAATAGCTATCACTGGTGCTTTCCTTGTGAAAAGGTAGTTTTTAGTTTCTTCTGCTCAAGAGTTCCCTCCTCTGTAACTACAATAAAAAACAATTTCTTTAAAATAGAGTTCCTCGGGGCGCCTGGGTGGCTCAGTGGGTTAAGCCGCTGCCTTCAGCTCAGGTCATGATCCCAGGGTCCTGGGATCGAGCCCCACATCGGGCTCTCTGCTCAGCAGGGAGCCTGCTTCCTCCTCTCTCTCTCTGCCTGCCTCTCTGCCTACTTGTGATCTCTGTCAAATAAATAAATAAAATCTTTAAAAAAATAAAATAAAATAGAGTTCCTCAGGGCACCTGGGTGGCTCAGTTGTTAAGCATCTGGCTTTGGCTCAGGTCATGATCCCAGGGTCTTGGGATTAAGCCCTGCATTGGGGTCCCTGCTCAGCAGGAAGCCTGCTTCTCCATCTCCCACTCCCCTTGCTTGTGTTCCCTCTTTTGCTGAGTCTCTCTCTGTCAAATAAATAAAATCTTTTAAAAAATTAAAAAATAATAAAATACAGTTTCTCTACAGAGAAAGGGGAACCCTCTTGCCCTGTTTGTGAGAATGCAAACTGGTGCAGCCATTGTGGAAAATAATATGGAGGTTCCCCAAAAAGTTTAAAACAGAACTATCCTGTGACCCAGCAATTGCAATACTAGGTATTTACCCAAAGAATACCGAAATACAGATTCAAACAGCATTATCAATAATAGCCAAACTATGGAGAGATGCCAAATGTCCATCACCCAATGAATGGATAAAGAAGATGTGATGTGTTTATATATACAAAGGAATATTATTCAGCCACCATAAAGCATGAAATCTTCCATTTGCAATAACATGGGTGGAGCTAGAGTGTATTACGTTAAGTGAAATAAGTCAGAGAAAGACAAATACTCCTATGATTTCACTTATAGGTAGAATTTAAGAAAGAAAACAGATGAATATATGGGAAGGGGAAATGAAAAAAAGGAGAGAGTAAAATAAGGTATAAAAAACTTAATGATAAAGAACAAACTAAGGGTTGACAGAGGGAGGTGGGGGAGGGATGGGCTAGATGGGTGATGGGTATTAAGGAAGGCACTTGTTATGATGAGCACTGGGTATTGTATATAAGTGATGAATCACCGACTTCTATTCCAGAAGCCAATATTGCATTGTATGTTAACTTCCTAAAATTTAAATGAAAAATAAATAAATAAAATATGGTTCCTTTGAACAGCCAGGTTTTCTTTGTTGTTCAGAACATAACCTGGTTCAGAAGGACTCCTACTATCACTTCTGAGTTCCCTAGTGTCTTCTCTGCTGCAGTTAAAGAATATAGCCAGGGGTGCCTAGCTGCACAGTGGAAGAGCATGTGACTCTTGATCTTGAGGTTGTGAGAGTTTGAGTCCCATGTTGAGTATTGAGTTCACTTTTTATTTTTTATTTTTTTATTTTTTAGTTCACTTTTTAAAAAAAAATTTTTTAAAGAATACAGCTAGGTTCCTAATTTGCTTGATGAGGCCGGTATTAACCAGATACCAAAACCAGACAAAGCATGTCTCATAAGAATTTGAGTGCAATAAATCTCAACAAAATATTAGTAAGCCAAATCCAGCAACATATAAAATGAATTATACAGCATGACCAAGTAGAATATATCCCAGGAGTGTAAGGTTGTCTGAACATCCAAAAATCAATTAATAGGATATATCATATCAATAGAATAAAAAACAAATATCACATGGTTATTTTAATAGATACAGAAAAAGCATCTGACAAAAGCCAATGCCTTCGTTTATGCTAAATGAAAGACACTAGTCACAGGAAGTTCACATATTGTATGATTCCATTCATATGGAAGTCCAGAATAGGGAAATCTATAGAGACAGAAAGTGAATTAGTGGTTACTTAGGACTGAGGAAAAAAGGGAGGGAGAATGAGTCACTTGGGTTTTGGTTTGGGCCAGGATTTCTGTAGACTCACTTTGACCTTTTTTCAGGGAGAAAATGGCATTCTTAGTCCCTTTGAAAGCTCTTGAAGAAAACTTGACCTCTCATGATTCCTTCCTTCTAGCTCTGCTTTCTCAGGACTCTACTTCACCAGGAGAGGAGTCTAGAAGACTGATTGATTCTTGGAATTTTAAGTCATCATGGCCCATGTGAGTTGGAATTGCCTTTCGCCAAAATTATAATCATTTATATCACATTGGATGAATACTTTTATTTTTTATCCTTAAGCTGCTTACTTGAGTTACTATTCATTGTAGTAAGTGATATTCGTGAAACAGTCCACTGCCTTCCTTAGGTGTCCCTCTTCTCTCCAGCATGGCATTCAGCACCTCCTGTGTCCCAATACTTTGGCAGAGCACTGAATGAGGAGAAATGTTTTCCCTTAGAAGAAATAGTAGAGACTATCTTTTCAAACCTGTGGGTTAACAAGGTGGAACTGATACACTACAAAGGGATACACTACATGAAAGCTTTTATTTATTCTGTAGGATGGGTTGTTTCAATTAGTAGAGGTAAGAGTTGGTGTTGGTTGGTATTCATTTTATTCATTGGCAGTTTATCATGCTTTTAAATAGAGGATTGATGAAAGGTTAAGTTCAGAGAGATCTGGGATCTTGCCAGGAAATCAATGAGAGATTAATATTATTACTATTTTTTATTTATTTATTTGACAGAGAGAGATCACAAGCAGGCAGAGGCAGGCAGAGAGTGGAGGGGGAAGCAGGCCCCCCGCCGAGCAGAGAGCCCAGTGCAGGGCTTGATCCAGGACCCTGAGATCACGACCCAAGCCAAATGCAGAGGCTTAACCCACTGAGCCACCCAGGTGCCCCTAGAGAGATTAATATTATTAACAAGACATGTGCTGATTGTCAGCTACTTATCCTAGAACCCAGTGATTTTATACAGTCCCACAGAAAATGGTATTCAGTTAAGAAGTGTGTCTTCTAAGAATCCTTTCAACTTCAGCTAACAGAAAATTCAACTAAAAGTAGCCTAAGGGGGGAAGCGTTTATCACATAATAAATCTAGAGTTAGTCATGTAAGCCTGGCATGGCATCCCAGCGGTATCAACAAAGAATTCCTAATTCTGGACTGCCATCCTGTTGTCTGGTGCTTGTCACTGGAAAGTCATAAGGATGTTGTGACTGAACAACTGGAGACTGTAAGAGCATATAGGCACTCAGCTTCAGTCACACTAATTTCCATGTCATTTCCCCCATATGACAGGCAGCCAACTTCAGTTTTTGCTCAGTGAGTATACTTCCTACACTGCCCTTTTCATTTCTTCCCCCTTGTATCTAAAAGATTTTAAAATTTCACCATGATGCTTGTGTTGTTTGTTTCAGCAGGTGATGATGTTCAGGGATGTGGCCGTAGACTTCTCTCAGGAGGAGTGGGAGTGTCTGGACTTGGAACAGAGACATTTGTACAGAGATGTGATGTTGGAGAACTACAGTAACATGATCTCACTGGGTAAGATTCAGAACCTGACCCCAGAAATTTCTGATTTCTACATTGTGAATTTTTGAATTATCTTTCAAGGATCTAAGGGAATTTCTGATTTCCTTCTGGGAAAATGGTTTATGCTTTGTAAATTTGGCAATAGTCATCAATGGGAACCTCCATCTTCTCCATCCTTTAGAAATACTTCATGCCTTTTTCTTGCTGTTCCTATAATTATCTGTCTTCCCTCGTAACTGAGGGACTAGATGCAAATTTTGAAATCTTTACCTCATGGTTATTTCCTATTTCTTATCTCCAATCAGGACTTTGCATTTATCAGCCGGATGTGTTCTCTTTACTGGAGGAGGGGAAAGAGCCCTGGATGGTTTCTCAGGATGAGACAGGAGGACCTTGCCCAGGTGAGTGAGGGCTGAGCTATCACAGGGAAATCATCACTGTAGATAAGAGCCCAGATGTTTAGTGAGGCAGAAGCATCTCTGAAATATTGGCCTCGAGTCTCCTCAAGGGATTAAAAACCTGTGGATAACAATCTGAGACCTAGACAAAAGTAACCTCTTCACCATGCATGTCCAAATGGCCCTTCTCTTCACCTCCAAATACCACTCCAATTCAGTGCTCTTCAGTTTCTTTCCCTCATGTTATAAAAAGGTAAGTGTCATTCTTTTTTTCCAGTAGTCAGTTTATCAGTGCTTTGACACAGTCTTTCTCTCTTTTTTTCATTTAGATATTTGTAAATTTCTGCATTTAGATATTTATAAATTTCTCCCTAAAAAAAAATTGACCCTGTTTTTATTTTACCTACTATATCTTAAATTTTTCTTATTTTGCCTAAATTCTCCCTTCCTTCTGCATTTCCTGCACTCACCAATTTGTTCTTTTAACCAACATTTATTGATTTTCCAATTTCATTTTGGGATCAGAAGGGCTAACAAAGAGTATATAATCTATTAAGAAACTTGTATTCTCTTCTGTGACTGGAACATGCCCATAAATTTTGGCAAAATAGGCTCTACATTAAGAGAGGGCCTGATAGCCTGCTTAGTTGAAAATCAGGATAATAGGTGAAAATGGCTTCTGGCTACAGTGAATAGCAAGCGGCAAAAGAGAGTTGAAGGCTAATGGAGGACAACAAAGAGAGTACAATGTCATAAAAGACAAGTCCTGGCTGTCAAGAGGAAACAAGGCACATATTTGGCAAATTGAGGCTAATTGATGAATTTTCTATTATGGGCAGGACTCATATTGAAATAACATACTCTTGGAGCTTTTCTTTTTCCCCCACAGTATTTGTTAATTGTTTATTTAGGAGGGGTTTTTATTATTTGAAATATCAAGGAAAGAAAAATTTTATTTCCTTATTGGAATCATGTTTTTAAATTCCAGAGGTTATATTTGTGTTTTAAAATCGTTCTTTTTCTGAACTACCAATACCTGAAACAACTTGAATGAATCTCCAGGATATTGTGCTGAATGAA
>NW_019154453.1:8331-24960 GCF_002288905.1 Enhydra lutris kenyoni | reverse complement strand
TTCTATAAAAGAGGAAAAATCCTAAGAAGAGCATTGAACAGAAATATAGAGACAATCTACAGAAAGAAAGACTTCAAAGGTAACACGATGTCAATAAAAACGTATCTATCAATAATCACTCTTAATGTGAATGGCCTAAATGCACCCATAAAACAACACAGGGTTGCAGATTGGATAAAACGACAGGACCCATCCATATGTTGTCTACAAGAGACCCATTTTGAACCTAAAGATACACCCAGACTGAAAGTGAAAGGTTGGAGAAGCATCTTTCATGCCAATGGGCCTCAAAAGAAGGCTGGGGTAGTGATTCTCATATCAGATAAATTAGATTTTAAACTAAACACTGTAGTCAGAGATATGGAAGGACACTACATAATTCTTAAAGGGACTATCCACCAAGATGATCTAACAATTGTAAATATCTATGCCTTCAATATGGGAGCAACCAATTACATAAGAAAACTGTTAATCAAGATAAAGAGTCATATTGATATGAATACATTAATAGTAGGAGAACTTAACACACCTCTCTCAGAAATAGACAGATCATTGAAGCAGAAAATCAATAAAGAAACAAGAGCATTGAATGACACATTGGACCAGATGGACCTCATAGATATATACAGAACATTCCATCCTAAAACAACAGAATACTCATTCTTTTCAAGTGCACATGGAACCTTCTCAAGAATAGACCATATACTGGGTCACAAATCAGGACTCAACCAATACCAAAAGACTGAGATCATTCCCTGCTTATTCTCAGATCACAATGCTTTGAAACTGGAGCTCAATCACAAGGAAAAGTTCTGAAAGAACTCAAACACCTGGAAGCTAAAGACCACCTTGCTTAAGAATGCTTGGATCAACCAGGAGATCAAAGAAGAACTCAAACAATTCATGGAAACCAATGAGAATGAAGACACTTCGGTCCAAAACCTATGGGATACAGCAAAGGTGGTCCTAAGGGGGAAATACATAGCCATCCAAGCCTCCCTCAAAAAAATTGAAAAAATCCAGAACACACCAGCTATCTCTACACCTTAAAGAACTGGAGAATCAACAACAAATCAAACCAACTCCACACATGAGAAGGGAAATAATCAAGATTAGAGCTGAGATCAATGAGGTAGAAACCAGAAATACAGTAGAACGTATCAATGAAACTAGAAGCTGTTTTTTTTTAAAGATTTTATTTATTTATTTGACAGACAGATCACAAGTGGTCAGAGAGAGAGAGAGAGAGAGGGAGGGAGAGGGAAGCAGGTTCCCCTCCGAGCAGAGAGCCTGATGTGGGGCTCGATCCCAGGACCCTGAGATTGTGACCTGAGCCAAAGGCAGAGGCTTTAACCCACTGAGCCACCCAGGCGCCCCTAGAAGCTGGTTTTTTGAGAGAATCAATAAGATTGATAAATCATTGGCCACACTAATCCAAAAGAAAAGAGAGATAGCCCAAATTAATAAAATTATGAATGAAAAGGGAGAGATCACAACTAACACCAAGGAAGTAGAAACAATCATCAGAAGTTATTATCAACAGTTATATGCCAATAATCTAAGTAACCTACATGAAATGGATGCATTCCTGGAAAACTATAAACTCCCAAAATTGAACCAGGAAGAAATTGACAACCTGAATATACCGATATCTAGTAACGAGATTGAAGCAGTGATCAAAAACCTCCCAAAAAACAAGAGCCCAGGACCTGATGGATTCCCTGGGGAATTCTACCAAACTTTCAAAGAAGAAATAACACCTATTCTCCTGAAGCTGTTTCAAAAAATTGAAGCAGAAGGAAAACTTCCAGACTCTTTCTATATAGATAATTTTTTAACCTATTTAACATCACAGTGAGATGTCCAGTATATCAAAATCCATAATAACCTTCTAACCTGAACTTTTTGATACATACACCTGTGTTTTTCTTTTGCATTTCTATTTTTTAAATTTCTTTTTTTTTTAATTTTAGTTTAGTTTAGTCTAGTTTATTCTTTTTTTACTTTTATTTTCTAATATTCATATAGAGTTAAACTTCAAGGTAATCCCTTTCCCCAATCAATGCTACTCCTATAGGTAAACTAATTTTAATCCCCCTTTATCTTAGGAAAGTTGAGTCCTTTAACAAAGATATCAAGATACATCCAGGAAGAATCAAAACAACGTTCCTCACCCACACTGAGAATTTATAACCACTCTCCCATCTTTTTCTTCCACCAGTGTTTCTGTGTTTCTGTGTTTGTCCTGATAGTATATAAATCTTACACTAGGGGTTCTTTTTGATGAGGTTCTTCCTTTATTGCATGTATATATATTTTTTTCCTCTTGTAATATACTTTTATCGGTCTTTTTGTTTGTCTGTTTTTGTTTGTATACTTCATCAGTCTTACCTTGGGGCCCATTTGGGCTGAACCTTCTCTTTTATCTTCCCTTTCTTTCCTGTCTCTCTCTCTCTTTTTTTCTTTTTCTTTTATTTTTTCTCTCGTTTGGATGGGGAATCCCGATTGCTCAGAAGCGTTCCAGGGTGCACCTTGACTGCACCATGGTCGATACATCCAGCTACATCCGATCAGCCATCTCTCACCAAAATGACTAGGAGGAGTGTTGGAGGCTACGGCATGGTTGGAGTCGAGGATCAAACCAGGCCCTGACTTGTGTCTCCTTCAAAGTCTAGATACCTTGACACGGTTAAGGACGGGAAAGTTGAGTAACACTGAGAAAGGGTTTGTGCTATGTGTCGTGCCCTCGCCTACGTGACTTACCACATGCTCTCCCTACAGAAGGGAAAAATGTGGTCAGTGTCATGAATTCTTAGTTGGTCCTTGTTGTTCCATACCTCCCATAACCCACTCCTGGTTGATTGTCTTACTAATGGATTTAGGCGAAACTACTGGCATCACGAGGTTTGCTTGCAGTTAATGTAAACTTGTTATAGAAACTTGAGGTCATCTGACTAGGGACTAATGTATTACTTCCAATATTGTGGTCTGCCTTATGAATGATTGTAAGATGTGGAATAAAATCGGCACTGTTGGAAGTCCTCCTCAGTGTCCCTCCTGCCTCCATCTCTTTATCTCTTAATTTCTTTTCACCATCCTCTTACCCTCACGTTCCCTGGTCAATTTGTTGCATTGGCCGCAGCAAGGAGGAATGCCCAACAGAAGAAAAATACAGAGGATGGGCCTTCTGCAACAGAGCTAATGGCTATCAACATAGACAATATGTCGGAAAGAGAATTCAAGCTAACAATTATCCAGGCAATAGCTAGGTTGGAGAAAGCCATGGATGACCAAACTGAATTGATTAAGGCCAAACTGAAAGCGACCAGGGATGATGTTCACAATGTTAGGGCAGAGCTTAAAGCTACCAGGGATGAGGTTCACAATGCTCTCAATGAGTTCCAATCTAATCTAAATTCTCTAAAACCTAGGGTAATTTACAGAAGATAGAATTAGTGATGTGGAGGACAAACAGATAGAAAGGATCAGGAGGAAGCCTGGAACAAACAGCTTAGAAGCCATGAAAACAGAATCAGGGAAATAAATGATGGCCATGAAACATTCCAACATCAGAATTATTGGAATCCCTGAAGGGGAGGGGAAAGAAAGAAGTCTAGAAGACATAGTGGAACAAGTTCTTCATGAAAATTTTCCCAATCTCGAAAATGGAACCAGTGTTCATGTACTAGAGGGCAAATGGTCTCCACCCAAGATTATAGATTCCAGAAAAATATCAAGGCACCTGCTACTCAAATTTAGGAATCATAATTGTAGATATAATCTCTTGAAAGCCGCTAGGACAAAGAGGCTCCTTACTTACAGAGGAAAGTCCATCAGAATAATGTCAGACCTGTCCACAGAGACCTGGCAAGCCAGAAAGGGCTGGCAAGATATATTCAGGGCACTAAATGAGAAGAACATGCAGCCAAGAATACTTTATCCAGCAAGACTGACATTCAAAATGGATGGAGAGATGAAGAGTTCCCAAGACCTGCAAGGCTTAAAAGACTATGCAACCACCAAGCCGACACTGCAGGAAATATTAAGGGGAGTTCTATAAAAGAGGAAAAATCCTAAGAATAGCATTGAACAGAAATATAGAGGCAAACTACAAAAAGAAAGACTTCAAAGGTAACACGATGTCAATAAAAATGTAAGTATCAATAATCACTCTCAATGTGAATGGCCTAAATGTGCCCATAAAACAACAGAGGGTTGCAGATTGGATAAAACAAAAGGACACATCCATATGTCATCTACAAGAGACCCATTTTGAACCTAAAGATACACCCAGACTGAAAGTGAAGGGATGGAGAAGCATCTTTCATGCCAATGGGCCTCAAAAGAAGGCCGGGGTAGTGATTTTCATATCAGACAAATTAGAATTTAAACTAAAGACTGTAGTTAGAGATACAGAAGGACACTACATCATTCTAAAAGGGACTATCCACCAAGATGATCTAACAATTGTAAATATCTATGCCCCAATATGGGAGCAGCCAATTACATAAGAAAACTGTTAATCAAGATAAAGAGTCATATTGATATGAATACATTAATAGTAGGAGATCTTAACACGCCTCTCTCAGAAATAGATCATCGAAGCAGAAAATCAATAAAGAAACAAGAGCATTTAATGACACATTGGACCAGATGGACCTCATAGATACATACAGAACATTCCACCTTAAAACAACAGAATACTTATTCTTCTCAAGTGCACATGAAACCTTCTCAAGAATAGACCACATACTGGGTCACAAATCAGGACTCAACCGATACCAAAAGACTGAGATTATTCCCTGCACATTCTCAGATCACCATGTTTTGAAACTGGAGCTCAATCACAAGGAAAAGTTCAGAAGGAGCTCAAACACCTGGAAGCTAAAGTCCACCTTGCTTAAGAATGCTTGGATCAACCAGGAGATCAAAGAAGAACTGAAACAATTCATGGAAATCAATGAGAATGAAGACACTTCGGTCCAAATCCTATGGGATACAGCAAAGGCGGTCCTAAGGGGGAAATACATAGCCATCCAAGCCTCCCTCAAAAAAATTGAAAAATCCAGAACACACCAGGTGTCTCTACACCTTAAAGAACTGGAGAATCAACAAAAAATTAAGCCAACTCCACACATAAGAAGGGAAATCATCAAGATTAGAGCTGAGATCAATGAGGTAGAAACCAGAGATACAGTAGAACATATCAATGAAACTAGAAGCTGGTTTTTTGAAAGAACCAATAAGAATGATAAACCATTGGCCACACTAATCCAAAAGAAAAGAGAGAATGCCCAAATTCATAAAATTCTGAATGAAAAGGGAGAGATCACAAATAACACCAAGGAAGTAGAAACAATCATCAGAAGTTAGTATCAACAGTTATATGCCAATAAGCTAAGCAACCTAGATGGAATGGATGCATTCCTCGAAAACCATAAACTCCCAAAAATGAACCAGGAAGAAATTGACAACCTGAATAGACCGATATCTAGTAACGAGATTGAAGCTGTGATCAAAAACCTCCCAAAAAACAAGAGCCCAGGACCTGATGGATTCCCTGGGGAATTCTACCAAACTTTCAAAGAAGAAATAACACCTATTCTCCTGAAGCTGTTTCAAAAAATTGAAGTGGAAGGAAAATTTCCAGACTCTTTCTATGAAGTCAGCATTACCCTGATCCCCAAACCAGGCAAAGACCCTACCAAAAAGAATTTCAGATCAATATCCCTGATGAACATGGATGCTAAGATTCTCAACAAGATCCTAGCAAACAGGATCCAACAGCACATTAAAAAGATTATCAACATGACCAGGTGGGATTCATTCCTGAGCTACAAGGATGGTTCAACATTCACAAATCAATCAATGTGATAGAACAAATTAATAAGAAAAGAGAGAAGAACCACATGGTCCTCTCAATTGATGCAGAAAAAGCATTTGACAAAATCCAGCATCTGTTCCTGATTAAAACGCTTCAAAGTATAGGGATAGAGTGAACATTCCTGAACTTCATAAAATCTATCTATGAAAGACCCACAGCGAATATCATCCTCAATGAGAAAAAGCTCGCAGCCTTCCTGTTGTGATCAGGAACACGACAAGGATGCCCACTCTCACCACTCTTGTTCAACATAGTATTAGAAGTCCTAGCAACAGCAATCAGACTACAAAGAGAAACAAAAGGTATCCAAATTGGCAATGAAGAAGTCAAACTCTCTCTCTTTGCAGATGATATGATTCTTTATATGGAAAACCCAAAAGACTCCACCCCCAAACTACTAGAACTCATACAACAATTCAGCAGTGTGGCAGGATACAAAGTCAATGTACAGATATCAGTGGCTTTCTTTTTTTTTTTTTCATAATACTTTATATTAATCAGAGCCTTTTAACAAATGTTACCTAACATTAACATTGTGCAGTGGGTAAGACATATGTTGTCATTTCCATTAGAAAGAAAGGGAAAATCGATACAAAAAAAGACAAGTGATTTATGTAAAGTTATCCAATAAATTGATGGTTAAGCTATCTTCCCACACTTACAGAAATGTTTCTTTAAAGGGCTGGCCGGTCCTTGCTCTCTTTTTTGGGTTGCAAGGGAGAGCAAATAATTTTTAATTTTTTTAAAACAAATACACCAAAGAGGGATGCCTGGGTGGCTCCGTTGGTAAGCGTCTGACTCTTTTTAATTTTTTATATCACTTTTTTAATTTATTTTCAACATAACAGTATTCATTGTTTTTGTACCACACCTAGTGCTCCATGCAATCCGTGCCCTCTCTAATACCCACCACCTGGTTCCCCCAACCTCCCACCCCCCCACCTCTTCAAACCCTTCAGATTGTTTTTCAGAGTCCATAGACTATCAGTGGCTTTCTTATACACTAACAATGAAAATACAGAAAGGGAAATTAGAGAATCGATTCCATTTACTATAGCACCAAGAACCATAATATACCTGGGAATCAACCTAACCAAAGAGGTAAATGATCTGTACTAGAGTAATTACAGAAAACTCATGAAAGAAATTGAAGAAGACACAAAAAGATGGAAGTCCATTCCATGTTCTTGGATCGGAAGAATAAACATTGTTAAAATGTCTATACTGCCTAGAGCAATCTATACTTTTAATGCCATTCTGATCAAAATTCCACCAGTATTTTTCAAAGAGCTAGAGCAAATAATCCAAAAATTTGTATGGAATCAGAAGAGACCCCGAATCGCTAAGGAAATGTTGAAAAACAAAAATAAAACTGGGGGCATCACATTACCTGATTTCAAGCTTTCCTACAAAGCTGTGATCACCAAGACATCATGGTACTGGCATAAAAACAGACACATAGACCAGTGCAACAGAGTATAGAGCCCAGATATGGGCCCTCAACTCTATGGGCAAATAATCTTCGACAAAACAGGAAAAAATATACAGTGGAAAAAAGTCACTTCAATGAATGGTGCTGGGAAAACTGGACACCTATATGTAGAAGAATGAAACTCGACCATTCTCTTACATCATACACAAAGATAAACTCAAGATGGATAAAAGACCTCAACATGAGACAGGAATCTGTCAGAATCCTAGAGGAGAATATAGGGATTAACCTCTTCGATATCAGCCACAGCAACTTCTTTTAAGATAGGTCTCCAAGGGCAAAGGAAACAAAAGCAAAAATGAACTTTTGGGACTTCATCAAGATCAAAAGCTTCTGCACGGCAAAGGAAACAGTCAACAAAACAAAGAGGCAACCCATGGAACGGGAGAAGATATTTGCAAATGATGGTACAGACAAAAGTTTGATATCCAGGATCTATAAAGAACTCCTCAAACTCAACCCACACAAAAAATGGGCAGAAGGGGCACCTGGGTGGCTCAGTGGGTTAAAGCCTCTGCCTTCGGCTCAGGTCAAGATCCCAGAGTCCTGGGATCGAGTCCCACATCAGGCTCCCTGCTCAGCAGAGAGCCTGCTTCTCCCCCTCCCACTCTCCCTGCTTGTGTTCCCTCTCTCGCTGTGTCTGTCAAATAAATAAATTTAAAAAAAAAATGGGCAGAAGATATGAACAGACACTTCTCCAATGAAGACATACAAATGGCTATCAGACACATGAAAACATGTTCATCATCACTAGCCATCAGGGAGATTCAAAATAAACCACATTGAGATACCACCTTACACCACTTAGAATGGCCAAAATTAGCCAGACAGGAAACAACATATGTTGGAGGGGATGTGGAGAAAGGGGAACCCTCTTCCACTGTTGGTGGGAATGCAAGTTGGTGCAGCCACTTTGGAGAACAGTGTGGAGATTCCTTAAGAAATTAAAAATAGAGCTTCCCTATGATCCTGCCATTGCACTACTGGGTATTTACCCCAAAGATACAGATGTAGTGAAAAGAAGGGCCATCTGTACCCCGATGTTTATAGCAGCAATGGCCACGGTCACCAAACTGTGGAAAGAACCAAGATGCCCTTCAACAGACGAATGGATAAGGAAGATGTGGTCCATATAAACTATGGAGTATTATGCCTCCATCAGAAAGGATGAATACCCAACTTTTGTAGCAACGTGGACGGGACTGGAAGAGATTATGCTGAGTGAAATAAGTCAAGCAGAGAGAGTCAATTATCATATGGTTTCACTTATTTGTGGTGCCTAACAAATAGCATGGAGGACAAGGGAATTAGAGAGGAGAAGGGAGTTGAGGGAAATTGGAATGGGAGGTGAAACATGAGAGACTATGGACTCTGAAAAACAATCTGAGGGTTTTGAAGTGGCAGGGGGTGGGAGGTTGGGGGAACCAGGTGGTGGGTATTGGAGAGGGAACAGATTGCATGGAGCACTGTGTGTGGTGCAAAAACAATGAATACTGTTACGCTGAAAATAAATTTAAAAATTTTTTAAAAAATTAAATTATGTAAATCTGAAGTTAAGTACATTTTATTAAATATTATAAATATTCAAAACTAATAAAAAAGTTAAACACCAGGGAAACTGGGAAGGAGATGCGTAATATAACCACTAGAATTTATGCAAGTTAAATACAGTTCTTGTATGTTAAAAGTTCAGCAGAGTACTTAGAAAAAAGGGCAAAACTGAAGAGTATCTTTATAAAGTCTAAAATGTAAGTGAGTAGCCCTGGATCAACTGACTCAACACGTCCCATAGGGATTCCCCCAGATTCATTTACATTTATTCCACATACAGCATTGTATATATATATTGATTTTATCCATCTATATATTGCACCGCAGTTACCACTGTATAATTATCTCATGGTTCCATCACACCTAATAACTATCATTTCTAAAAGAATACAAAAAATAGGGGGAAAATGGGATAAGAGACACCAAAATAGAATGGAAAATTATAGTATAAATTAAAGAAAATGAAATTAGAAATTTTCAAGAGGCATATTAAAATAATCATTTTCTAGAGCTTTTGAAAAATATTCATCTTCACACTAAGGAAGCTTAAGTTATTCTTTCCATAAATATATAGAAAGGGAGATACATGGAGCTCTCTCTTTCTCCATACATGGATGCATGTACACACACACACAGGTAAGATCTCCTTATATGAGTACATTATAGCAAAAAAGGAGAAAATTAAAGCAAAGGATATTAAAGCAGAGAGAAAGGTAATAATTCTAAACATGACATGACTAAATTTTAGATCAGTGTCAGGATTTACATTTACAATACTGACCAGACCCTAGAGAACATTTCCCATGTGCTCAGTGATAACAATTTTGGTGTTCATATGCCACTAAGGTATCATTCAAGACTAAAGATAAAAAGAGCATATCCAGACAAAAGAACGCACAAGAATGTTTACTACTAGTAGACTATGGTAGAACATATTACACATGGTTTATGCCAAGACAAAACTAAGCCTAGAATGGAAACAAGAGATTTAAGAAGAAATGGTGACAGAATAAGTAATACATTTTTTAAATACATTATTTAATTGTAAATTATTGTGCTATTTCTAAATAGGCAGTAGCTTCAAAATAGTTTCATCAAAAAATAGAAAATGAAAATTCCAGAGAGGAATGGATAAAATAGGAATAATGGTAATTGTTGAAGAGGAATCTGAGCACATGTATCGACATGTATCCCTCCTTAGACCCACTTAGAAATGAGGGTCATTAAATGTACTTGCCACAGCCAAGAAACCTGGGGATGTAGGAGTCAGCTGGAGATGGGAAGCACAGTGGGTAACAGAATTAAATCTATTTATGGGAGAATAAGAGATGGTGGGCACTTCTTTACTGATGAAGCAGAGGAGGAAGTGGCCAGGCAGGTGATCTGGAAAGGCTCCTGGATCCAGCTCTGGAAAAAGCAAGACAGGCAGAAAGGTTGGGGGTGGGGAGGAGCAGGGATTGAGAGTGGTTTCTAGAAGTCCATATGTGGAACAAGTGGCATAGGTGACACCTCTCCACTCATACTCTTGGTCCCATAACCTGTATCTGGCCATTTTAGATTCCACAGAGGACAGAGATTACCCAGAGGACAGACTTTACCCAGGTCAGTGGAGAACTACACACCTCAACAGAATTTACCACAATTCCTGAAATAATTAGAGATCCTATGGTAGATGCTGGTTCCAGAATCTAAATTATCTTCTTATTGCTACACACATGATGAAAATCAGCAGCAGAGTAAGGAATGACCAAGAAGAACTAACAGCGTGAAAGGAATGAAAACAATTAGAATTGCAGGCTTCAAGAGAAAACTTAAACATTTCAAATTCATATTTTCAGAATGACTCAAGAACGTATTTGTTATATAATGCCATAATATTATATAAAATTAACTACAAAAAAAGTAGGATGGGGTGGGGAAGAGAGTTTAAAAATTGTATGCTCATTATGTAAATTAAAAATTTTAAAACATTAAAAAATGCAAAAAAAGGAAATTTTATTCAGAGTTAAGAAGACTAAGATTGATTTTGAGAGAAAAACAGCCTAATACAACATTCCAATAGTGTCCATATATAAATGGCATGAATTTGAGCTGTGGAGAAAAGGGGAAAATAAAGAGATAGACAAATACCTACAGCAGGCAGAGAAGTCATTTAGAAAAGCTGAGGGGAAAAAACACCCCACAAATTTCACAATAAAAGGACTGCCTAGTGCCCTTAAGAATGGGTGGAAAATACAACTAATTAAGCCTTCCCCTTGATACATAACTTTGAAATGCAGAGCATTAAGTTTCTAGAGAGAAAGTTCAGGAGAACTGCATCAGATTTTCATCAGAGTGGAGTCTACAAATAAAATTGTGGTGTATCTTTAATATTTTGATTGCAAAATATGATTCAAACCTAAAATTCTCTGTCTCCGAAGACCACCAGACAGAAATTTTACCTCCTTTGTTGTCTCTCTTCCTGTGTCTTCCATGCTCTGTGTATTTTCCTGCCTGCCTGCCTCTTACTCTATCTTTGTTTCTTTTTTTTTTCTTTCTTTTTTTTAATCATTTTTTAATTTATTTTTGGCATAACAGTATTCATTGTTTTTGTCCCACACCCAGTGCTCCATGCAATCCGTGCCCTCTCTAATACCCACCACCTGGGTATTAAAAACCTCCCACCCCCCACCTCTTCAAACCCTTCAGATTGTTTTTCAGAGTCCATAGTCTCTCATTGTTCACCTCCCCTTCCAATTTCCCCGAACTCCCTTTTCCTAACTCCCCATGTCCTCCATGCTATTTGTTATGTCCCACAAATAAGTGAAACCATATGATAATTGACTCTCTCTGCTTGACTTATTTCACTCAGCATAATCTCTTCCAGTCCCGTCCATGTTGCTACAAACTGTGGAAAGAATCAAGATGCCCTTCAACGGATGAATGGATAAGGAAGATGTAGTCCATATACACTATGGAGTATTATGCATCCATCAGAAAGGATGAATACCCAACTTTTGTATCTTCGTTTCTTTTTAAGGATGTTGTCTGAACATATTAATAAGAACAATATAAGTGAAAAGTAAAATAAAGGAAGGCTATACCCACAGCAATGAAGTTCAACTAGAGTTCCAGCAAAATGGAAATGGTAACTTGGTATGTACACTAAGGAGACCTTGAAATACAACATTAAAATAAGAACATAAGTTGTGTGACATCTAAAGGAAAAATAGTATTGAAGAAAAGGAACCAATTAGATACCAAAAAGTATGTATGGAACAAATAGTCCACGCTAAAGAAAGCCTCTTTACTTCAGTCAATAAGGACGGCATAAAGGTGAAATAGAAAATCTGGAAAAATACAAAGCTGATTTGAATATAAACTAACTGTAACAAATCACACCTTTGAGACCTTGATGATGAGTAAGAAGAGATAATCCATTTCAAGAATATGTGAGTTCCATTCTTGAGGAGCTCAGAGCTAGGACACTGACCCACAGATCGGGACACTGCTGCCTATGAAAGTACCATGGTTCTAAGTCATAGAATTTTAACATTTATTGTTTTTCATCTTGGCTGGAAATATCAATATTCAGCAGTGTAAATTTTAGTCAACCTAGGCAACATGAAAATAAAGATTATAACTGCCAGAAAAGGATTGATGGGAAGGAGAAAGAATTGTAGATGGAGGAATTGTCTTCATCTGAGAGGCAAATCAAGAGGCAGCATGTTAACCAGTTAGGAAAAAAAAAAAGTTGCAACATATCTTTTAAATATACCAGAAGTAAAAAATTTTAAATGATACGAGTAGTGACAGGATGGTGAATTTGATCTGCACTCTTAGCCATCCTAGCTGTAAGTCATGAGAAAATTTCTAAAGATAAATAAAGAACACAGACCATGTTACTCAGTGATAAGGAGGTAACAGATTTGTGTGAAGTAGTATGGGACTGGGCTAGGACTCCGGCTTTCAATTATGATCCCCCACTATTTTGTGCCATGTATATACCCATTGTTGTATATTAAATATGAAAAAACAAATCAATATACTGTATACATATCTGTTTTTGAAATTTTAATTATGAAATTAATAATGTTAGCAGACGCTCCGCTGAGCACCGAGTTTGATGCGGGGCTCAATCTCAGGACCCTGAGATCATGACCTGAGCCAAAGGCAGAGGCTTAACCCACTGAGCCACCCAGAAGCCCCAAAAGTGAGTTTTCTTATGACACCAGATGGGCTAAATAGAAAACAAACCTTCTGCATAGGAACATTCTATTCTAGAACACTTCATTTCTCACAACTTCTCTCTACTGCCAACCCAGCGGGTGAGTGCAAATAGGCACATGCCACTTAGATGTAACTACAATGTCATCTCAAGTCCTTTTCAGAAGGCAGCCTTTCGATGAATTTTAACACAAAGTGTGCAAAATGTGTTAGTTTACTAACTCTACTTTTGTCATACATTGGCTACCTCTTTCATATCTAGAGACTAGATATTATAAAATTAGGACCTACTTGTCTAGTATATATAGAAATTATACAGCCAAGTTAAATGCACATGACATATAGGGCAATGGATAAGCTGAAATTTCCTAGTACACACTAGCCAAGCATCTTATGCGATTTCTTCACTCCCACTTCCCTCAAACCAAGGAACAAGTATACTGTTTAGAGAGGTGGTTTAGAAATTCCACTTCCAAAGATCATATTTCCCATCAGTTTTTAAGAGCTATTTATAGGAAGCATTACCCTACTTTTAAATACATCAAGTATTTCTAAATAACTGGAAAGACTAGATATTTCATATAGGTACTTGTCCACTATGTACACAACAGCACTGTTAAAATTGCACACACCTAACAATGGATATAATCGGAGGTATCTTCTAAATACGACCATTATTTTGGACTAAATTATTCTCTCCCTCACTTTCTTCTCTCCACCACAAATCCAGTAGACAAGTACAGGCAATTGTAATGTTTAAAGGTGGTTGAACAAATTCATAGCCAAGTCATTTATAGAAGAAATGCTTTCCTTTGAATGTCAATGAAATGCATACAGCATGTGCTAATTTTACTAATTTGTCATACACTGCCAACCTCTTTAAGATCTAGAAAGACTAGATGATGAAAATTAGGACTCATTTGTCTAGTATATACACTATATACACACCTAAGTAAACCAAAATGCTGGAACATAAAGGACAATGGTTAATCTTCCCTCACTATAAACACACTGGCAGAGCTCTCCTCCCTCCTCCTTTGAACCAGTGCACAAACACAATGTGTACTATTCAAAGAAGTGTTTTGGCCATTCCCCCCAAATTAAAGAGCATTCCATATGAATGTTAACAAAAAAGATATTAGAATGTCTTTTTACTACCTCTATTTTCAACACCTATCAGGCACTTCAGAGTATCTGGAAAGAGTAGATTTCAAAAATGTACTTAGCATTGTCATCTATATATACAGTAGTTGAGGGATAAAATGCAGACACAAAACAATGGTTGTAATATGAAAATATCTTCTAAATATGAGCAGTCTGGCACAGAACCTTCTTTTCTTCCTCCTCAAGGTCGTCTACCTCATGTCCTCTTAACCACTGAACAAATGTGGATGTGTGTCGCTCCTGATGTCCCTTCAAGAGGTGGTCTAGAAATTCCATTTCAAAGTGATTTTCAAAAGACATTTCTTTTCTATGATTTAAAAAAAAAAAACAAGCATTTACAAGACGTGTGATTTTTCTAACTCTACTTTATCATATGTCAGCAACCTCTTTACATCTAGAAGGCCTAGATGTGGCAAAAGTTTTCCTTTGAAAGGTTGGGCAGTGAGGAGCTGAGAGCGGCTTTTTCATATTATGTACACAGGCCTTCTAAAAACGGCCAGTAAATCTTCCCGAAGGGTGGTCTTCCCATTGGCCAAACGCTGTAGGTAATTCTCCCATGTCGATCTTCCAACATCAATGTTTGGTGGAATGAAGACCAACTGCCTGTGGCCCGTTAACCGTTCCACCCGTCCTTCTGGGCCCGTTAGGGCCTCTGTCCACCATTCTCCATGGAAGGTGAGGTTTCGTCCAGTGGGAATGGAGAGGTCTTCCCAGGGCCGGACCTATGGGGCTGCAAGGCCCAAAGGCGGCCGAGCTAGCGTCCCCACAGACCCACCTTCTCAGACCCTTGATGGCCCAGGGGCGGCATTCGCGTGGCCGCCATTCTTCTTGCTCCTCTACACCCGACGTCCAAAGGCGCCGCATGCCCGGGGGGCTTGGGCAGGGGCTTTGCGGAGGCCCAGCAGAGTTGCGCCAGAGGTGTAGGCAGCAGGCGAGGTCTGGGCTCCGAGAGGCCACCGCCATCCGTGCCAAGGTGGGGTCGGGGTGCAGAGAAGCTCACAGCTGCTTCAGTCTGGGCCTGGCCAGTGGGCAGCCGCAGCGAGGGCGCTGGGTCTCTGCAGGTCACAGCCCACGACCTGTCCCCAGGCCCTCACGTTCACCCGCCGGCCTCACGCTGCAGGGCCTGGAGGGCTCCGGGATCCATGGGCGTGCTGCTTTTCTCACCTCGCTCTCTGATGGAACTAGAAAACAAACATTTTTATATGTAACTCAGAGTTGCTGGAGGACACCCATATTCATGTTTGCCCTTAGGGGGAAAAAGATTTGATATTAGTGAAACAACAGATTTCATTTTCAAGTGTGCGCAAGATCAGAGGAAGATGGGGAAGCCCCTTCAATGGTTTTTGTTTAGCTCCTCAAATACTTGGACTCCAGCAGAGTTTGGAGCTAAACATCCCCTCTTTCAACCCAGCTTGGGCTTTGAGAATCTCTGAAATATTGTGCTAGGAAGGATTGAGAAGTATATTCAAATCCTATCAAATATGCATTTTAGTGTAGATGTAGGATTCTAAATATACATACACATTTATGATAAAAGTCTGGGAAGGTTTAGATAAAAAATTAACAGTATAGCTGCAGTGTGATTACAGATGTGTTTTCCTTTTTTGCTTTTAGAAATGATAGTCCTTTAAACAAAAACTATTTGTTTATAAATTTTAATAACTACTATATCGAAGCTATTGTTTTAGGTTCTGAATAGTGAACACATTAGTCTTTATTATGCTGATTATAAAATTAGAGTAATTTCAATTTGAAAATATAAATTTGATATGGTGACAATTTTATAGTATTTTGTACTTGAAAACCATGATGATTTCTGCATGATAAAAACTTTATTCTTTCTGTGGTTGTTAAAAATGTTGTAAAATATAGTAAGACCATTATTACAAAAAATCAAAAACTGTCTTAAAACATTACATCCATCTCAGAATTATGGCTTACATTTGTCTGTTCGAATTGTTCTATCGTCTATTTTGTAGGTATGGTGAATCCTAAGGCTGTTAATTCATCTTGGTCTTCCAAGACTCATAGAGACAACAGACAACCAGACTCAGAGGGCATCCTGGGTTAACCATCTGCAGTCTTGCTCATCCTTGCATCTGGCACCTGGGACTCTCTTGACCTCACTTACTTCTCTTTCTACATCCTTGTACATTTTTACCTACACATTACCAGTTCCTGAATATGCATTGTCACCTGGGGGTCATTGTTTTTTTTTTTTTTTAAAGATTTTATTTATTTATTTGACAGAGAGAGATCACAAGTAGACAGAGAGGTAGGCAGAGAGAGAGAGAGAGGGAAGCAGGCTCCCTGCTGAGCAGAGAGCCCGATG
>NW_019154453.1:0-8281 GCF_002288905.1 Enhydra lutris kenyoni | reverse complement strand
AGAGAGAGAGAGGGAAGCAGGCTCCCTGCTGAGCAGAGAGCCCGATGCGGGACTCGATCCCAGGACCCTGAGATCACGACCCGAGCCGAAGGCAGCGGCCCAACCCATTGAGCCACCCAGGCGCCCCATTGTTTTTTATTCTTCTTAATGCTCCTGATTGTCCTAATGATCTGCAAAGAAATCCAGAATTGTCCCTTCAGCTATTTCCCACATCATCACTATAAGCACAGCAGCTTCTATGGCCCTAGAGACATAAGTGTCTTTGCATGACTAGATGTTCTACTGGGTTTAGGGAAGTGTCTTTCAGAATTGCTGTGACCTGGGTTTCTGATCCATCAGGCGGTGTGTCTGTGATTCTGAGGCTCAGCATCACTGAACCTGGGCAGTTGTTTCTACTGTCTTTTGTTGTCCATATCAGGGGATTGTTGTCCAGGTTCAGTCTTAACTTCCGCAACCGTGTCTTGCAGCAGGCCCCAAGTCCCACCCCAGACACAGACTCTGTGCATCCACGGCACTCACACTGAGTCTCCTCCTTGCCCTCATGAGAGGACAACCAGCCTTTCCCACATCCCTCCACCAGGGACTTCATGACCCCACGTGGGCTTCAGTGTCCTCAAGGGGACGTCTGTCTATGAAAAGTGTTCAATCTAAACTGCGTTCCCATCTTCAAATCATACTGCCTCCAGTACCACATCCAACTCCACATGGTCAGGGCCTTTGTTTTTTACTGAAGTGCATTCAAGAATTTTCCCATTTGATCACTATGGTGACAAGAATTTATTTGATATACATTACAGATGAGGGGATAGCTATGGAGAAAGTAAAACTCACTCTCTCAACCATGGTCAATGCAGACCAGGCTGAGTCTGGGAACCTCCCACTTCTGCAAGGGATCCTTGCATACTAACAAGCTGCCTCCTGTCACATTCCCCTTTCCAGGCTCTAACACTGTTCCATGCTGCCTCCTGCCCCAAAGACTGTGTCCCCTCAGGGAGGAAGCAGACAGGTGGATCATGTGACCTCCACCCTGTGCATTGCTCCTCCCTGCTACCACCTCCCAATCCCAGTCCTTTCGTGGCCCCACGTGTGATGGGGAACCCAGGAAAGCTGCTGCAAACAGTATGAGGGCAGGCGGGGAGTCTCTTGAGAGCCCAGGGACTTGGAGCAGTGCAGTGCAATCTGGGTCCATGGCTGTCTTACCTGGGCTGAGCTTTCAGGCAAGGCACTTGGCCTGCCTGTGTCCCTCAGCCATTTGCTCTTGGAAGTCCTGGCCTTGGCAATGCTCATTGTCATTTTGGGTGAGGAGATCCTCGAGGTACTTATTGAGTAGTTGGGAAATATCTTTCCCTTCCTGTAGCTTCTCATACAAACGGGTCAGCTCTTTATCCTGATCTTTAACTAGGATATGATATTGCCTAAGGTGGGACAGAGAAAATTTTTTTTTAAAGATTTTATTTATTTATTTGACAGAGATCACAGTAGACAGACAGGCAGGCAAAGGGAGAGAGGAGGAAGCAGGCTCCCTGCTGAGCAGAAAGCCCAATGCGGGACTCGATCCCAGGACCCTGAGATCACAACATGAGCCGAAGACAGCAGCTTAACCTACTGAGCCACCCAGGTGCCCCGAAAATTTTTAATCCAAGTAATTGAACAGTAGATGATAGGAGCTTTCATGGAGATTTCTGGCAGAGTTTCCCCAAGGAGTCCTTGAAACTAAAGTCTGGCCTGTGTGGTGACCTGTCTATGGCAGAGAAAGAAGAAGGTAAAAAAAAGGCCTCCTCTGTATCAAAGCATTCTTCTGGTCATGCCCTGGACTTCCTGTGCATCTTTACTTCTATAAACAAAGGCAGGTGTCCTCCTAATAACACATTAGGGAGAAGTCCCTTCAGCTGTTCACTTGGGGCACACACATTTCCCTGGAAAACTATGTATAGTGCAGCGTGCAGTGAATGGACACGGCGCCAGACACAGAAGTGTGGACAGTATGGCTCGCATTAACTGGTGCTCTCAGGAGAATGGCAGGTCAAGAAGACAGTATTTTCTGAGAGAAAGGATGGCAGACTGTAGTCAGCCAGGTCCTGACAGTGTGAAAGGTAAATGGGGTCTTGGTCTCACAACATTGTCAATATGCTAAATGTCATGAATTGTTCCCTTGTATGTGGTGATTTTGATTTTTTTTGTTTAAAAAGGGAATGAAGCTCTCAGTCATTAGATTCCATCGTTTACCAGTCACTATTGTCTACTTGTTTTAGACATGTTTGTATAACGTGACTGCCATGATGGTTTCTGGCCCTCTCCGGGCCCAGACTTTTGCTACCCCAAGTCAGAAATGCCCACAGCTTCCCTCTATCCTCCCACAGAGAGGCCTCCTTACCTGAACTTCTCAGCCAACATGTCTGCCTGCTTGCCCGTCTCAAACAGCATCTCCTTCCCCAGCACGGATTCAATGATGTTGGTGGACTGTTCACACTCTGAGAAACAGACGGCTGCCTCAGTGGAAAGCTGGACATGCTGCTATGCTCGCTGCTTTCAAGGGAGGAGGCAGGGTCTATCCCAGGACAAATGGAACCCAGCAACCAGGCTCTGGGCTGGGAGCTCCATGTCTTTTTCCTCAGCCTCCCAAATACAAGACACTGGATTATTCCCTGTTCCCAGGAAAGAACACCCCCAAGACACAGAGAGGAACTAGATGCCCTGGTTAACTGGTATTAGGCAGAGTCAGAATTCATATCCCCTGACACCAACACTGATCATGACCTAGCAAGGCCTTGCAGCCTCTTAAGGAAAACACTAAGCAGGGACAGGATGTAAGGCCCCTGGGATTACATGACCAATGGGTACCCTGAGCTGGGATTCCTATATTGAACAAGTGTCTCAAAGGTAAAAATTCTCCCGGATATGCCCATGTGAACTAGAATGCAAAAAACCAGAATGACTTGAAAGGAACATGGCCAAATCCTCATAATGTTTGTGTCATTAGAAGCAGTAGAATCATGAACAGAGTTTATATGGTTCCAGGCTCTTTTGTGAGAGCTTAACAAGAAATTCCTCAGGATTCATTCCAACTCAGAGAAGTAGGTCTCACGGCAGTAGTAGTTTAACAGAGAGGGAAACTGAGGCATAGGACGATAGGCATCAGGGATTTGAGTCCAGGCAGACTGATTCAGAGCCCATGCTCTTCAGCCCTGTGCTGTGTTACCTCCACCCCAAACCCCCGGGTGGTAACTGTCTTCATCATCTTCACAACTGCTTTTCCACAGTTACATGATGATTATCAGGAAAGTTGCAATAGAAACTTTGCTTCTCCTTCCCTGAAAGGTCATCATCTCTTCACTTTCCTAAAGAGCAGGTTTCAATTTTTACTTGTCACCGCTTCACTTGTTTTGTTTTTTTTTTCTGTTTTCAATTTTTTTATTTAATTTTTTTATTTTCAGCGTAATAGTATTCATTGTTTTTGCACCATACCCAGTGCTCCATGCAATCCGTGCCCTCTCCAATACCCACCACCTGCCTCACTTATTTTTAATTATACCTCCCCTTGTATTATTGAAGTCAAAGTGAGAAAATGACAAAAATTCAGGCTCAGCATTGTCAGGATTCCTTCCTGTTATTCAGCTGTGCATGTGCCCCATTCTCATGGTTCCTTCTGCCACCACAGCCCCCCTCCTAATGAACAGGCAGCTGAGCTCCCCATTTCAGGCTGACTGTGGGGGAGGGCTTGCCCCACACAATGACTTGGGTGGTTTCTGGGGCTGTGGATTTCCCCACTCACCCTCATTCTTACTTGGCCACGTGTCTCATGGCTCAGGCCTGGACCTGCTGACCATCCTGCCTCACTGAAGGTTGCTCAGCTCAGTGAGAGACACAAAGTGAGGTAGCAAAGATTGTCTCACATTCCCTGAAACACCCTCAGTCTTCCAATCAGGTATCACCTGTCCTCCATGGACTCGGGAAGCAAATCCTGAGCACGGGTTCCCTCTCACCTGGGGAGTCCCTGAGTGGATGGCGTCCTTCATGGATACCACAGTTTCAGGGAAACCAGACCACACCTTCATCTCTTGGAAAGCAGGTAGGGTCACCTGCTATAGTCCTCCTCCCTCCCCACAACGCCAGTGCCGCGTGGAACATAAGCACGTTTCTGCAGTGTAGCTACCTTGGTGCTTTGCCAATGGAACATCCAAGAACCAAGTCCTGATGGAGTTCCTTAGTCCCAGAACAACTGAGATGAAGGATCTGCTATAGGAAAGAGAGGATCCTGACAGGACCAGTCATCTCTGTGTCTGCACCAGGAATCAATCACTGGGATGAAAGCTCTAACCCATCTGATAGGTCACTGCTAACCTGGGGAGGATGTGAACATACTTGTCTTCCGTTTTCCCATCCTCAGGAAACTGAGGGTCAAATACCCACTTCTACCATTACTGCATTGTGGTCAGAATGAAATTTATGGTGACATTAGAAATGAAGACTATAGCATCTGAAGAGGCTTTTCATTTCTCAGAAGGAGTACACACAGCCATGACTTTGTAGAGCAGGACCTTCTAGGACTTACTGTATTTCTACAGTTGGTTGGCCAGGAAGTAGGTAGAAGCTTCAGATATAAAGAATTTCTCCTTAAGGTCTCAGAAGTCCTGCTTGCTTTTTTCCAGCTGGAATTGAAGCCCTTGGTTTATTTTCAGGAGGCTGATTTCTGCCCCTGTCTTGCACAGAGAGCCAAGAGGGGCTGCCATGGTGATGTGTGGCAGGAAAGGTAGAGCTGGGGACCAAGGAGAAGAAACCCAAACACATGATGGGTTAAAAACCAGTGACATCAAGTAAGTTTAAACAGGGCTGAGGGGTGAGGAAAAAGAAATTCTTTACTTACTGTTGGGAACAATTTGAATAACACTCCACAGCACTTGAGAGTCGGTAACCACAAAAACGAGGTTCAAGATAGCAGAGTTGGGAGCCGAAGGCACTGCTTGTAGTTCAGACTCCAACTGGAATGACTGAGGGAGCACACAGAATGCCAGCTAACAGTCTGTACTTGCACTAACAGAATGGAACGTCCAGAGTGTCAGTGGAACTTTGGGAGACCCTGCCTTCCGGTTGCCGAGGGCATGCTGGTCTCGGGGCTGCCTGGTCTCCCCTGAAGGTCACCACTGATGGGGCCCACGCCTCAGTGGCCAATGTCAATAGTTGACTACCCTTGTGCTGATAGCACAGTTCCCATCTCTTTCTAAAACATGATCTCAGCATAGTTCTCATTGTTCATTTTTATATGTATATGATATCATCAAGGGAGAAATACTTTCCCAAGAAGTTTTGTTTTTTTCTTTTTCTTTATTTATTTGAGAGAGAGAATGGGGGCATGGGTACAGGGAGAGAGTGTGATAAGGGGCTCAAAGTCACAACCCCTGAGATCATGACCCTAGCCCAAACTCAAGGTCAGATGCTCAACCAAAGGAACTACTCAGGCACCCCTCCCAACAGGAAAGGGCTCTCATGAACTCATCCCACTTCTCTTTAAGGTAACACAGATCTTAAGGCTTTTCCAGTAAGGAAAATTTGTAAAGTCATAGACTATCAGGATGTTCTTCTCTAGGTCTCTTCTAGTTTTTTTCTCTATCCATTAGAAACACAAGAGAAACATGCTAGCAGTTTAGTTATCGTTAGTTGCTTTGTATTTGAAAAGCTTCTCAATTTATTTAGATCTTCCTCCATTTACAATAATTTATTAGGATGTATGTAGTAAATAAAGCTTTCTTTTAAGCAAAAACAAAACGAAACAAAAACAAAATCAAAAACAAAAACAAAAACAAGAGAGAAACCAGAGTTAGTTTATGCAATTAACTTTGAAAATTTTTTTCTGTCCCAACTTTCTCAATATTCTTTCTGCATCTCTGTGTTATGTAGACTTCTTTTCCCATCCTACGGACATATGATTTCAATTTCCTTAGCTATTTACCCTGCAGTGGAATTGCTATGTCAAAGGTAACCCTGTGTTTCACTTTTTGAGGAAGTGCCAAGCTATTTTCCAAAGCAAAGAAATGACATCATTTTGCATTCCCACCGGGAATGTGTAAGAATTTCATTTCTCTATAGGTTTCCCAACACATGTATTGTCTCTTTGTTTGAAGTCACACTAGTGAGGTGAAGTGGAATCTCACTGCACTTTAGATCTGTATTTTCCTTTTTTTTTAAAGATTTTATTTATTTATTTGACAGTGAGAGAGATCACAAGTAGGCAGAGAGAGAGGAGGAAGCAGGCTACCTGCTGAGTAGAAAGCCCGATGCAGGGCTCCATCCCAGGACCCTAGGATCATGACCTGAGCTGAAGGCAGAGGCTTTAACCCACTGAGCCACCCAGGCACCTAGATCTGTATTTTCCTAATGACTAATGATATTGAGCATCTTTTCATGTGTTCACTGTTGCATTGGTATTATCCTTTGGAGAAAGTCAACTGAAACTCTTTTTCCCTTTCTTATACTGTCTGTCTTTTTCCTGACTGGTTAGTTGTAAGAGGTTTCTTTAAATGTATTCTATATAGCAAGCCTCCATCAGATAATACAACTTACAAATGTTTCTCCCACTCTGTGGATTGGCTTTTCACTTCCTTGATAGTGTCCTTTGAAACAAAATGCTTTTAACTTGCCTGGTTTGGGGATCAGGGTAATGCTGACTTCATAGAAAGAGTCTGGAAGTTCTCCTTCTGCTTCAATTTTTTGAAACAGCTTCAGGAGAATAGGTGTTATTTCTTCTTTGAAAGTTTGGTAGAATTCCCCAGGGAATCCATCAGGTCCTGCCTGGGCTCTTGTTTTTTGGGAGGTTTTTGATCACTGCTTCAATCTCGTTACTAGATATCAGTCTATTCAGGTTGTTAATTTCTTCCTGGTTCAATTTTGGGAGTTTATAGTTTTCCAGGAATGCATCCATTTCATCTAGGTTGCTTAGCTTATTGGAATATAACCATTGATAATAACTTCTGATGATTGTTTCTACTTCCTTGGTGTTAGTTGTGATCTCTCCCTTTTCATTCAGAATTTTATGAATTTGGGCTTTCTCTCTTTTCTTTTGGATTAGTGTGGCCAATGGTTTATTGATCTTATTGATTCTTTCAAAAAACCAGCTTCTAGTTTCGTTGATACGTCCTACTATATCTCTGGTTTCAACCTCATTGATCTCAGCTCTAATCTTCATTATTTCCCTTCTTATGTGTGGAGTTGGTTTGATTTGTTGTTGATTCTCCAGTTCTTTAAGTGTAGAGACAGCTGGTGTGTTCTGGATTTTTCAATTTTTTTGAGGGAGGCTTGGATGGCTATGTATTTCCCCCTTAGGACCACCGTTGTATCCCATAGGTTTTGGACCGAAGTGTCTTCATTCTC
This sequence comes from Enhydra lutris kenyoni, assembly GCF_002288905.1. Lineage (NCBI taxonomy): Eukaryota > Metazoa > Chordata > Mammalia > Carnivora > Mustelidae > Enhydra > Enhydra lutris. The sequence goes on along the minus strand of NW_019154453.1, from coordinate 916 downwards.
ATTGATTTCCATGAATTTTTTCAGTTCTTCTTTGATCTCCTGGTTGATCCAAGCATTCTTAAGCAAGGTGGACTTTAGCTTCCAGGTGTTTGAGTTCCTTTGGAACTTTTCCTTGTGATTGAGCTCCAGTTTCCAAGCATTGTGATCTGAGAATATGCAGGGAATAATCTCAGTCTTTTGGTATCGGTTGAGTCCTGATATGTGACCCAGTACCTGGTCTATTCTGGAGAAGGTTCCATGTGCACTTGAGAAGAATGAGTATTCTGTTGGTTTAGGGTGGAATGTTCTGGATATATCTATGAGGTCCATCTGGTCCTATGTACCATTCAATGCTCTTATTTCTTTATTGATTTTCTGCTTCGATGATCTATTTCTGAGAGAGGCATGTTAAGATCTCCTACTATTAATGTATTCATATCAACATTACTCTATCTTGATTAACAGTTTTCTTATGTAATTGGCTGCTCCCATACTGGGGGCATAGATATTTACAATTGTTAGATCATCTTGGTGGATAATCCCTTTTAGAATGATGTAGTGTCCTTCTGTATCTCTGACTACAATCTTTAGTTTAAAATCTAATTTGTCTGATATGAGAATCGCTACCCTGGACTTCTTTTGAGGCCCATTGGCATGAAAGATGCTTCCCCATCCCTTCACTTTCAGCCTGGGTGTATCTTTAGGTTCAAAATGGGTCTCTTGTAGACAACATATGGATGGGTCCTGTAGTTTTATCCAATCTGCAACCCTGTGTCTTTTTATGGGCACATTTAGGCCATTCACATTGAGAGTGGTGATTGATAGATATGTTTTTATTGACATCGTGTTACCTTTGAAGTCTTTCTTCCTGTAGATTGTCTCTATATTTCTTTTTTTTTTATTAAATTTTATTTTTTATAAACATATATTTTTATCC
>NW_019154452.1:15894-24983 GCF_002288905.1 Enhydra lutris kenyoni | reverse complement strand
TATAGCACCTCTAGCAATAGCTGGGGCACTAAGTTCAGGAGGTGCTAGCCAGAGCTTAGATGGATGGACATTGAGTGTCTGGGACGAGGCATCCAACACTGACTCTGAAGCCTGCTCTGTAGTAGGGGGTCCCCCACCCCTCGCTGGCCCTTAAGTGCTGGGGAGCCTCCCTGCCTGGGTCCCTCCTAACTGGTGCCTGCCCTGGAAGGGAGAGCCAGTTTCCTCTTCTTTGGCATTCATTTTTTTCTTTTGGGAGACTTTTGGGTATAAGGGACGCTAGCGGACTGGCTTGATCTCGCGTGTGTCCCCAGATGCCCGGCCTCAGACACGCACTGGTACTGGGGAGAGACTTGTGCCTTGAGTACCAGCAAGAGCCTGGTGTCCGGGAGTGTGGGGGCTGTGGGAGCACTGCTGGTGGTCACAGTGGCGGTCCTCACCGTCTTCCTCTGCTGATCCCAGAGAAGACTGCACAGATGAGCTTCTGGGGCCGGGCCCAGGATGGGGGACCACAGTTGGAACCTCCCAAGGCTCTGTCCCTTTCAGCTCAGCGTTCCAGGGCCTGATGGCGACCCAGCCCCTCTCAGCTCTGGGAAACAGCAAAAGGCAGCCTGTTGATCTGATCTGATCTGTTCCGCAGAGAAATGCCTCCAAAACCTGGCGGCCTGAGATTGGATTCTTTAACGACAGTACCTGGTGTTAACCCTTTGGCTGCCACAGCGCCCATTGTTGCACCAGGACACCGGGGATGAGCTGTCCTGCGTCGCTGTCCCAGCTGTAAAGTGGGAGAAAATCAATGGACACAGCCCCTCTGACTGTCAGAGGGAGTGGCTCCGGCTGGGTCTGGTGCTCCCAGCTCATAGATAAGGGAATGGAGGCCCACTGAGGGAAGGGCAGGCAGGTCCTGGTGACGCTGTTTTGTTTTCTGCGGCTGCTCTGGGGACAGGCCCCTCCCTGACCTAGGGCTTGGCTGTGATAGTCCTTTCTAGAAGCCAAGGGTCAGGGCCCTCTAGGCCCCCTCCTCCACCTCCCTGCTCCCAGCGGTTCCTGGCGTTTCTGTGGGCAGGCAGGAAGACGATTTGTCTCGCGAGAGTGGCACGGAGAAGATGTTCCTGGCACCTTTCAGAACACAGGCATCTGGGAAGGTGCTTCTCACCAGGGGCAAGCTGGTGGATGGAGAAAGGCCTAGAAGATGCTACGGCCAGCCCCAGCGTGGCTGTGGGCCGCCAGGCTCTGCCAGCCACTGCGCAGCCTCCTGACCCAAGCCCCCACAGAGCCGCTGCCAAGCTTCACCTTTCCTCTCTATCCCTCCTGCCTGCATGTGGCCCACGCTCAGTTTCCCTCCTCCATGCCAGCCTGTACCACTGTGTGGAAGGTTCCCCTTGCTGGGGGCTCTGCATGTCCCAATCCTGCTCTGAGATCTGGTCTGTTGGCCTCATCCTCTCTCCGTCCGTTGCTGTAGGGAGTGTGTGCTCGTGACCCCCCAGAGCAGCGGCTTCCTCCTGTTCCACCCTTCCCCAGGTCGCCAGGGCACCTGCCTATGGCCATGACTTTTGACCCCGAGGCACATCAGGGGGCTGCCGTTCCCTCCTGTCCTCTTGTCACACTGGGCCAGCTCCCCGGGTGCGGGTGCGCTGCAGAGTCCTGTCACAGGAAATGCAATGGTGGGAGGGTGGAGATACTTCAGGGAAAATGTGGGACTGCTCTTCAAAGCTGTCCCTTTATGGGAAAAGGCTCCTCTCTGTGTCTCTCCAGCCTCCCCCAGCCTCACTGAGCCCGGCCCGTCTCTCTGCAGGTGAGAATCTGAAGCGGGACCCAATCAGCCTTGAAAACATCTATAGCCACTTCCAGCCCTCCCTGGAGAACGTTGACCCTACCACAGAGGTGACTCGGGGGCCCGTCCCCAGCTAGGAGCTGTGCCGTTCCTCCTACCCCTGCCACCCACCACCCTGGGGCTGCTTGGGGAGGGTGGGCACCCTTGGTCTAGGGACAGGTAACTGAAGGGCCCGTTGGCCTCCCCTCCTCTCTCCCACCCCCAGCTCCACATCCAGAGGCCCAGGGTGGTGACAGCGGCTCAGTGAGTGAGCCAGGGGCTCCCGCCCATCATCCAGATTTGAACAACAAGACAGTGGCAGATGGAGCCCACCACGGTGTTACTCGCCCACCTCCCCCACTGGTCAAAAGGAAACAGGCATCAGGGCCCAAGGTGGTCCTGCTCTGAGCTGGTGGGCTTGGCCCAGCCCCTGCTGTGGGCCCCCCTCTCGTCCCTTGCCCTCCGTCCAGGAGCCCCAGGGCTGCCCGGACACCCCAGCTTCTTTGTTTGCTCCAATGTCTCTCCACTCTGGAATTTGCCTCCCAATAAAAGAGCAAAGCTTAAAGCAGAGAGCGGTGAGTGGTTTCCTTCTCTCCCTGCGGGGGTCTGCCTCCCCACCTGGGGCTCCAGGGGGCCCTTCCTGGGGAGAGTACTCCTTCCAGGATTAGAGACCAGATCTGCACAGGGGACACTCACCACTCTCAGCCCCTTCCTGTGCCACATGGTGAGCAGGGAGCATGGTCCCCCTTTTCTGCTCCAGGCCGGGACAGGATCAGGCCCACCCCTGCCTGAGGTCACTGTGGCAGAAGAGCCTGGGATCAGCCCCCAGGAGTGAGGCGTGGCGGACCACAGTTGGAACCTCCCAAGGCTCCCAAGCCGCGGAAGGTGAAGGAGTGAGCACTTGGCTTTGCTGACCTTGGGTGGGGGCAAGGTCACTCTGGTTGGCCATGGAAACTTGTGCTCAACTGTGAACTCAGAGACAGATCTCTGGACCCACAGATCCGAGGATGCAGCCATCCCAGAGCTGGGCACTGGCCCAGGTGTAGCCATGATTTGCTTCCTGGTGGGGTGCACACAGGGCCAGTAAAGAGAGCTTGAGAAGAAGGGAGGAGTGTCCTTACTCGGAGTTGAACAACGGGCGCCCTTCTCCTCTGTGGTTCAGGCCCAGCATCTTCTCTTCCACCCCCGCCTCCCTCCACAGGTCTTCTCTGTCCTCCCAGGCTCCTTCCGGCCCCTGCGCCTGCCCCTCTGTTAGGATGAAAAATCTGACGGCTCATATGCTCCTGTGTTGCCCGGAGAAGGAAGGGCTCCCCACCCTCTGCCCTTTGGACTGAAATAAAATCCGTGCCCCTCCCCCCCACCCCGCACTCGTCATGGGAGAAACTCATACACTGACTCAGGTGGGCTGGCCCCAGTTTGCCAGTGTCTCAGGGATCAAAGGGCTCTGGGGCCTATTTATTACTGGGGTTCCTTGGCTGACAGTCATTTTGCCCGTTCTCCCAAGGGTGGATCGCAAGTGTGCTGCCCTCCGAGCTCCGATGTCGAGACTGGCACCCTTAACGCTCTGCCTGCTGCCTCTCATCCTCCACCTCCTGTCGTACCAAGCTGCTAGGGGCCATGGTGAGTGAACCCCGGCCTCCCCTCCTCTCCTGGATCTGCCTAGGCCCAAAGGAGGGCTTCTTCCTGGGGGGCACAGGTGGGGGTACCCTCTGCCTGGAGCTCAGCCTCATGCCCATTGCCCTCTCCTTTCCTCCCCAACTACGTTTGGGAGAAGAGTTGAGACTTTGGGGTGCCTCCAAGTTAGTCTCTCTGAGCCTCCTTCCTCTCTAAAAAGAAGATAAGAGCTCAGACTTGCCAGGGACCCTGGCATATGGCAGATGCTTGGCCAATGTTAGGATCTGTCCTAACCCTGTGGATTTGTCCCTCCAACCCACCAAATGTCCAGGTTTTCTTGTCATGATGGGGACAAATGCCTGAAGTCTCCGCTTTCACATCCTAGCCATTTCTGCCTCACCCCATCCCGAGGATGTCCCAGGGATGTCAGGCCTCCCAGAACCAGGCAGGGGGCCACTGCTGTAGCCAGATGGGCACAAGATGGGGTTCCGGGAGCCCCAGATTCCAATCCTGCATTGAAACAGCTGTGCACCATGGGACAGCTTCATTCATCTCTGGCCTCAGTGTCTTCCCCTAAAGGATACGGGTTGGATTCTGTACGGGTTCCATGGCCATGGGGACGGGGCTCAGGTTGGCAGAGGTTGATGGGGGCTCCTGATCAGACCCTGTACAGGTTCCCTCTGCCACTCGCCTGTCCCCAGAGAAAGAGGGAGGGGAAAAGGCAGGAACCAAACTGCCAGCCTCAGGCTCTCCCTCCCTTGAGATGTCCTCCTGGGATGGTCCTGGTGGGGTGAGAAGGGGACTTGGAGGCAAAAGCGGGGAGGCTGATACTGGGCCGATAAATGGCATTCAGACTGCCATAGCCTGGGCTCTGTCCTACATGAGCTCCCTACACCAGGAGCAGTGGGGGCTCCTGGTCCCCCGACCCCAGAATTTGGGCAGCTCTTTTCGGAAGAGACAAAGAAGTGGGAACGGAGGAGAAAGTACCTGGGAGTGCGGTCCTGGAGCCTGAGGCCTCTTTGGACCAATTCCCCCGCCCCCACAGGAGCAGGGCCTTCTCTGGGGACCAGCCTGAGGGCTGATGGTCCAAACGAGGAGGGTGAGATGAGGCAGGGGGTGACATTCTGGGGCAGGGGGGGGCAGTGCTTGGCTTGGTCTAAAGGGCTGGTTCACTGACCCAAACCCTGCCATCTCTTGGCACAGACTCCCAGTGTGACAGCACCCAGAGCTGTCACCTTGTTAGTTACAGGAACGACACCCTCAGAAGGATGAATACCTACCATTTACACTGATGTGACAGAACTGGAGGGAGGATGCTAAGTGAAATGAGTCAATCAGAGAAAGACGAGATTACGTGATCTTGCTCGTATGTGGAACAGAAGAATAGCGCAGAGGACCATGGGGAAGGGAGGGAAAACCGAATGGGATGAGATCAGAGAGGGAGACAAACCGGGACAGACTCTTGACTCTGGGAAACACACTGAGGGCTGCTGGAGGGGGTGCGGGGGTAACTGGGTGATGGGCATTAAGGGGGGCCCATGGCGTCATGAGCACTGGGTGTTCTGTGTAAGTAACGAATCCTTGAACACTACATCAAAAACTAATGATCTGCTATATGTTGGCTAATTGAATAAAAAAAAAAAAAGAGTGACACTGTCTTACTAGGCACTGTCTACGCTGTCCAGATTCTTAGTGACTTACCTCTAACAAAGCCATTTGAGGCACTGTGATGTGCCTTAGCTGGGGAAGATGTTTCTAGCTCCCTCTTCCACCGCCCCCACCCGCCCCTTTCTGCTCTGTTCCGTCTTTCTGGCCCGCCTCTCCCCTCCCTCTTCCTCTCTTTGCCGCCTACTTTCCCTCCTCTTCCCTGCCCCCAGCCTCTCCCACAGGCTGCACGCTGTGGTTCATTGCATCTCTAGCCTCAGTCTCCCCCTCAGTGAAATGGAGCCTTGCAGACTCTGCTCCTGCTCTCTGGGATCCTGGGGTCCCCATTCTGCGTCTGGCATCAGCTGGTCTGTAAAGCTCTGGCCAGCTTTGAGCGGCACCTGATTCTCCCGTGTGCCCTCTCCGGAGACCCAGCACCGCAACCCTTCTCAGGCTGCTGGGCTGGGGATGACTGAGTGGGGTGTGGACCGCAAGAAAGAGCCTCGTGGCCTTCAGCGGGCTCTTCCTGGCAGGCATACCCTCTCATGGCCACCTGGTCCCCCCTTCCAGCATGTCCTGGTTATATAGTGCTTATCAGCAAAACAACATCCTTCATCCAGCTGTGGCAAGTGCCTCTCCCCTCCCACGGCCAGCACAAATGTGCCCAATGCTGGGTGCTCAGGCCTCTGCCCGTGCCCTCTCCCCGACTGCCTGTCCTGAGTGTTTTGTCCACCCACGTCCAAAGCACCCGTCCCACTGTCAGCCTCCAGAGCGAGTCTAGAGGCTACCTCCCTCCTCCCCTCCATCAACACGGCCCGCCTCCTCCGAGAAGCCTTCCTGGGTGTTCACCACAGACTTCTCTCCCCTTGAACCCACGGCTGCAGCCACAGGTGACCAGAAGGAGTCTCACTCCCTGGACTACCACAGCAAATTAGCACGACCTGAGTGGCTTGAGCAACAGGGAAAATCCTGACTCACGGGTCTGGAGGTCAGAAGTCCGAAACCAAGATGTCAGCAGGACCGGGCTCCTTCTGAAGGTGGTGGGGAAGGAAGGATCTGTCCAGGCCTCTCCTCTGGCATCTGGTCGCTGCTGGCAAGCTTGGCATTCTGTGGTTCGCAAGCACGTCCTCTCTGCCTTCATGCTTCGCCGGGGATCTCCCCGTGCGCATGTCCCTGTGTTCGAAATACGGACACGGGTCCTTCTTAGAAGGATACCCCTCGTTTTGGATGAGGACCCACTCTACTCTGGGGGTGACCTCATCTTATGTAATTACATCGGCAACAATCCCAATTCCAGATGTAACGTTCTGTGGTCCTAGGGGTTAGGACTTCACCATACAGATCTGGGGAGGGGGCCACAGTGGGGGGTTAAAGCACAGAAGTAACCCCACACGTGTGTCATGAAGGGAACCCTCTAGCTTCAGCGTGTAAGAGTGCTTGGTGTGGAGGCCCGGCTGGGAAGTGCGGAGACGGGGCAGGAGGCCAGGTGGGAGTCCACGGCAGCGCTGATCTGATGGTTTCAGGAGCCACAGAAGGAAGTGGACACATCCGGGATATGCTTTGCAGGGAACCGCAGCAGGTCTTGGTGAAACTGCAGAGGTGGGAGGTGATGGGGGGGGGGGAGAGAAGCAGTGCCCTTCAAATGTCTACTTAATGTCACCTGAGTATGTCCGGTCAAAACGGGAATCAGCTTGCCATTGGGGTGGGGAGGACAGAGCAAGAGGGGCACACAGGGTGTGTAGGGCTGTATTTCCTAGGACTAAAGTAAGATCTTCCTGAGTTCTCTGTCCCATCCCCTGAGAAGTACAGGTTTTTCTAGTTTGCCTGGTGGGAACAGCACTGTGTCCCTACATGAGAACCTGGTCAGCTTCCTTCTGATCTTTCCCAGTGGCACTTCTTGGATCTTGGGGTGTTGTTTTCTCAGCACGCTCTGGTCGGTAGAGCGCGTGGCGGATATCCAGGGGCCCCTCTGTGCAAGTCTGCCTCCCCAGTCAGTCTGTCCTGTGAACTCCAGCTGCTTTGGTCTCTCAAGACACTGACGTGCATCTCCTCAGCCCGGGAGATGGGCTGGGCTCCAGCTGGTTCTCCCTCCGGGCCCTCTGCCTGGAAGCCCTCTGCCGTCAGCGAGCCTGGGCCATCACAGGGCTCCCCTTGTTGGTTTCCTTGTGTGCCTCTCGGGAACCGCTGTCCTCTGTTGCCTGACATCCTTTGTACTGACAGTCATCATTTCATATCTCTTGTATGGTGATGTGGTTGTGGTTATCTGGGGGCTGGGTGTGGTCTCAGGTAGGAGGGTGAATTCCAATCCCTGACGCTCCTTCTTGGCCAGCAGCAGAAGTGTAACACTTTGATAATGACCTTTGATTAGTGTGTAATCATTTTACATACTTGGCCGATTAAATCACTTTCAGTCTTTCAAGTTATACTTACAAAATGAATACATCACTTTTCCTATTGGAAGTCTTTCATGGTTTGATTAATAAGGAAACCTTTCCAAGTATTCAAGAAACTCCACAAATCTAGTACATTAAATATAGATTTTTTTAACCCCCCCCCAAACTTTCACATCTAATACATTGTAATTATCTGTGTGGTAGATATTAGCTTCTCTTAAATGTTTCCATATTGTTTACAGTCTTAGCGAGATTTTAATGTAAAATGACAAGTCTAAATCAATCACTCAATTATATGTTACAAATTGAAACTACAGGGACGCCTGGGTGGCTCAGTTGGTTGAGCAGCTGCCTTCGGCTCGGGTCATGATCCCAGCGTCCTGGGATCGAGTCCCGCACCGGGCTCCTTGCTCATCAGGGAGCCTGCTTTCTCCCTCTGCCTCTGCCTGCCATTCTGTCTGCCTGTGCTTGCTCTCTCTCCCTCTCTCTCTCTGACAAATAAATAAATAAAAAAAATCTAAAAAAAAAACAAAAAACAAATTGAAACTACAGGGTTGGCACGTTAGGCCAAATTCTCTTGAACATTACAAATATCTTAAATCGCTAGTGTGAAGAATTATTTAATACAAAAGGTTTACATTTCTTAAAGATAATGAGAGTAAGTGTATCCGTTCCTAGAGCTTAAATGAGGCTCTTTCCCACATTATTAGGATATTTTGTATCTGCTATAACAGATATGCCCCAAATGTGAAATTGCTCAACCACAAAAGATTTTTTTCTTGCTCATGGAATAATATGAGGCAGATGTTCATGGTTGGCAGGTAACTTTCCTTCATGTGGTGACTCAGGGACCTAGGTTCCTTCTTCCTGAGGCTTCCTCTTCTCTTGGGCCTCCTTGCCATCAGCCTCCAGCTGGAAGAGCAATGAGGGCCACGACGAGAAGTTTCTGGGCTGGCCTGGAAGTGGTATGCTCAGTTGTGCTCACGTTCCATTGGAAGGGCTCAGTCACATGGAAACACTTAATTTCTTGAAATCTGACTCCCGAATTGGGCGGAAACTCCGTATCCTACTGCTCTACAACACGACGTTGTCCCATCGTCTCAAAATATTCCAGAGCTCATCCCCCCAACCCCTGTCTTCTTGCCTCAAGTCTAGATCTTGAAACAGGCAAGATGGCCCTTTCCAGAAGAGATGGGGCTGGGCTGGGGGCGGGAATCACAGAGGTTTGGAGGGAAGGAAGGATCCCAAAAGGGAAGGAAAGTTAGAGCTCCAGGAGACTAACTTCCCTCTCTGTCTTTCAGGCCTCCAAGGAGACAGGGCTGTATGGGATGGAGGAGGGTGTGAGCCACAGGAGAACCCCCGGGACCCTCAATGCAAGCAGATACGAGACACCAGGGATACAGGTGAGGCACAGTAGCCCTGAAGGTTGGGGAGGGAGCACCTTCGTGCAAAAGGACTGGAACAAGCCTCACAGGCCCCCAAACCCCTAGACTTTACAGTCTACGACCATGTGGCTTCTAGGGCCTTATAGAGATTCATAGGTAGATGGGAACCAGCCAAGGTCAATGGACAGGGGTTCAGCTCAGCAAAACTCAAATAGCCTGCAGGAGAAGACAAGAGAAACCAGA
>NW_019154452.1:0-12894 GCF_002288905.1 Enhydra lutris kenyoni | reverse complement strand
TAGCTCAACCACTGTTACAGTGAGAAGCACCCAGACCTCAACATCATCTTCTGCCACCCCCACCCATGAGCAATTTCTTGTGTTTGCCTTTTGTAGGTGTCATTTCTTTTCAATTTCCCCCATGGGCTTCTGAAATTTTTCCCTTTCATACTCTTCTTTTGTTTTTGTTTACTATGAGATCAGATGTCACCCGTGTGGCACCCTGTCTCTGTCCTCTCTGTCCTGCCTGCTGTCTCTTAAGCTAGGCCATCTGTGTCATTGAATACATTTTATCTCTCTTTGCCTGGACCCCATCAATCTCCAGGGAAGTGTATCACACTCCATTTCTTCCTTTTTTTACTCTGGGAAACTCTGTCCCACTCTGTTTTAAATCCCATAATCTCATTAATTTTTATCTTTATTTGGATTTCATTTCTTTTTAAGGTTTTTTTCTCATATATTTTGCTCATGCTAAAGTGCTAAGGTTTTTTTATTTTTGTTGTTTGTTTTTGGAAGAGGATGTTGCCAGTTTTACTCACATATGCTATTAGCCTCTATCTCTCTGCTATCATTCCCTTATTTTTTCTTATTTTCTGTTCATGCACTACAGAAACCACATAGGTTCACTTTTATCAGCTCTGATCTCTGCTGTGTGTCCTTGAGTGTTTCCATATCCTTAAGCCTCCCTGTCTTTTCACTGTCTCTAGAGTTTCCACTCAGCTCTCTTTGTTCTGGGTAGGATGAGACCTGCCCCAATCCATACCTACCATTAAAACATCCTGTCATTATGTAGTACATAATATACAACATATACTATAGAATATTCTGTTATACTTGTGAGATTTATTATCAGAGTGAGAGAGGATTTTTGCCATACATTAAGAAAAACACACTAGTTAAAACACTTGAAGACATTTACTTGTTTAGATGAACCATAGATATGCCCAGAGAGATACAATCTGTGTCTGCCTGGGCACTGCCCAATCCTGTCTTGAATTAAGGAAGATGAAGGACATTCTTCGGCATCTGGCTACTGCATTTTCTCAGCACCTTGGGAATTCTTCCTCTGGCAAGTTCTTTTCCTGGCCTTTATTTTATGTGGCTTCGTTCTTTGGTCTTTCCAGTGTGGCATCGTCATGTTGAACTCTGGTTGTCAGAGGGAGGTACTGAGCATTCTCAGAGGGGAGGTCTGGACCTTGCATCCCTAGGAAGTCCCACAGGGGTCCAGTAGTGAATGCATGACCGCCAGGTCCACAGCTGGTGCTGATCACCTGTCTGAGGGCAGACAGTCTCCCTTCATCTTCCTCTTAATCCCTGGAGGTTGGCTTTCCCTGTAGACCCTTGGGCAACAAGTCACACACCCCAATAGTTGCTTTTGCTGCTGTGCACAAAAGATCTGGACATCTTCAGTAACACACAGCGGAGAGAGTGAGAGAGAGGCTGACTTGGATTCGTGGATCTTTATCGTGTCACCAGGAGGGCACTCTTGACTGGGCTCTTTCATTCTTCCTCAGTGTCTTGGACCAAAGGCCTGTTAACCAGAGGCTGTGTGAACTGACAGTCATGGGTGTGGCCCACACACTCTGTATCTGGTAGGGGAGGGATAGACCAGGAGGCCGAGGTGGGGCTGGTCTTCTAGAGGAGGTGCTTATTTCCTGTGGCTCCCTAAGTCAAACATTCCTGGAACACTAGTTAGTGCAGGTACAGCTCTTTTCAAGAAAAGCCAAAGGGAGGAATGCCTGGGGGGGCTCAGCCAGTTGAGCATCTGCCTTCGCTCAGGTCATGATCCCGGAGTCCTGAGATCAAGTCCTGCCTCAGGCTCCTTGCTCAGCGGGGAACCTGCCTCTCCCCCTGCCTGTCCCTCCCCCTGCTTGTGCTCTCTCTGTCTCTCTGGCAAATAAGTAAATAAAATCTTTAAAAAGAGACAGAGAGAAAAAGAAAAAGAAAAGCCAAAGGGAGCAGAGCTGTCACTTTTCCAGGCAGGTTGAGGGAGGTCACACCTCCTCCCTCAAACTCCACATCCCAGAAAATAAAGAGGAATCAGGAATAGTCACGATGGCTAACAGTTTCCAGTATGAGCTCTTCTGAAGCAGGTGTTGGAGAGATGATGACGTACTGGTTCTCAGGCTTGCTGGGATCTAGACTGGTCAAGCTGCTCTGGGTACTCCGAGTTTCTGTTTCTTCTTTTCTATTCCTCAGCCTTGACTGTGTTGTCCCTCACTCTTGACAACACTCGGTTTCCTGTCCCTTTCTTTTCGGGGCTAAAGTAAATAATACAGGAATTCTCCAAGACCGGGTCAAGTCTGGTCTCCACACGGACCCTCGGGCAGGTGTCTAAGCCTCTCTCCTCTTTACTTGTCCCATCTCTAAAGTGGGAATGACACTAACTGTCCCGTCCACCCCAGGGTCTCACGAGAGTATCAGACTAGGTGTTGCTTGGGAGAATGTGTTGTGAGCCTGAAGTGTTGTGCAAATACGTGTGGGTAACCGGGGCCTTGTCCCTTTCAGGGACCTGCTTAAATGGAGGGACATGGAACGGGCAGGCCTGTATTTGCCCCAACGACTACCAAGGAGACCAGTGCCAGACAAAGATCCCAGTCTGCTATAATGGCGGCTCCTGGGACGGGATCAAGTGTGTGTGCACCAGCCTCTACCAGGGGCCGAAGTGCAAGGAGATGGTCTCGAGCATTGAGATGAGTGAGTAAGGCCGCAGGGCCCTGCTCTCCCCACCGCTGGGCCTCTCTTCCTGCCCTTCTACATGCCCAGGGATATGGCCTCTTCCCGGGGCAACCATTTTACTCAATGGTAAGAAAAGTGAAGCATGAAAAAAATGAATAAGGCAAGAAGAATTGGTTTGGAACAAAACACAAACTGATACAGAATTTTACCATAAAATACACTTGAGACGAATGAGCGAGTGATGGAGGAGAAAACAAAAATTGTGTGGGATTCTCATGGAGAATGTAGGACCTGAGATCCCCTAGGCTCAACCTCAAAGCCATGAGGAGTGCCGTGTGCTCCCCACCCTCTGGGGGCACCCTGGTGGGGCCTGAGTGGGGGTCGTGGGTGCGGGACCCAGGCCACTCCCCTGCCCGGGGCAGAATTGCTGGAGGTGTGGGTCTCCTTGGGAGGGAGCTCAAGGGCAGGAGGGGGCTCCGTCCTCAGTGAGCGGTGCTTCTTTTTTTTTTTTTTTGTAAGCGGTGCTTCTGTCCGACCCCCTTAGACTCTCCGCCGCAGACTGTCTCTGCCCAGATGGAAATGACCGTGACAGTGACCAGCATGGAGTACAGCAAAGATCTAGAAGATCGGGATTCTGAAAAATTCCTGAACTTCAGTGCGATATTCACAGAGGAGGTGAGCCTGGGAATGCAGGTCCCCGTGGGCCACTCAGCTCCCCTGGAGTCATCTCCGAGGTGAAGAAAGCCGTTGAGGGCTGTTCCCACGTTAGAGGTTTGTGAGTCTCTCAGCTCACTCCTTTCCTCAGGCCTTGCCGGAGAGCTCGTGGATAGACAACGCAAGGTTCCATGAGGGGGCAGTGGGGGCCCCCCGGGGCGAGGCTGGTCTCTAAGGAGGGCCCGACCCACCGGGACCGTGTGCCACTGCCAGCGCGGGACAGGGAGTGGGAGACGCAGCATGTCAGCCCGCCGTCTGCTTTCCTGAGTTCCTGGGGAAAGACCGGCGGGCTCCAAGTTGGGACCTCTGCGATGACACGGTGATCTCTTTGCCTTTCAGATGGACAGAGTTTATTCCGGAATCCCTGAGTATCAAGGGGTCAACATCACAAAGCTGTCGTAAGTATCCGGGGCTCCCGGGAAGAAAGTCTTTGCAGTGGAAGCAGCAGCCACAGTCACAAAGACGGCTGTTCTCTGCCCCTAGGTTAGCTGACTAGGGCTCCTATAACAAAATGCCCCAGACTGGGTGGTTCAAGCAACGGAATTTACTTCTCATGGTTCTGGAGGCTGGAAGTCCACCATCAAGGTGTTTGGTGGGTTGGGTTTCTTCTGAGTCTCTCTCTGGCCTGTAGACAACCGTCTTCTTCCTGGGTCCTTACAGCTTTTTTTCTATTCAAGCATGTGCCTCATGTGTCTTTGTGTGACTGAATTTCCTCGTCTTCTTTTTTTTTTTTAAGTTTTTTTTTTGTTGTTGTTGTTGTTGTTGTTTTTTGGTTTTTTTTTTTGACAATCTCTTCACTCAGCATGGGGCTCGAACTCATGACCTGAGATCAAGAGTCACACACTTTTCCAACTTATCCAGCTGGGCACCCCCCACCCCAAATTTCCTCTTTTTACAAGGACGCCACTCAGACTGGATTAAGACCTACCCCAACAGGCTCATTTTAACTTATTCGCATCTGTAAAGACCCTGTCCCCAAATACAGATGTGTACTGAGGGACCGGGGATTAGGGCCTCAACACACGAATTTTGGGGGAACACAATTCAGCCCATAACACCCTCCAACAATTATGGTTTCATGTATATTTTCCAATTTGGAAGCTCCTAACCACCCTGTGGGAGAGGCCAGCAGATGAAGAAACAGAGACCCAGAGACGGGCACTGAGTTGCCTGGGGAGTCACTGATGGGGTGGGAGGGCACAGCCTCACACCCAGGTCCTCTTACGCTGGAAACGCTGATGCACGAGAAGCCCTGCAGGTTACAGCTTGTGTGGTGGACACCGCACTTGTCTTCAGAGATGAAGCCCAGTAACAGCCTGGGAGGAAACCCCAGGGAAAATGTGTCCGAGTCCACAGCTGGCTGTTGTTTACTCCCACTCCCCTCTCGGCCCCCCCCCCCCCCCCCCCCGCGGAATTTCGGCCCGGTTATCAGCCTCGGCTTTTTTTCTTATAAGATTTTATTTATTTATTTGACAGACAGAGATCACAAATAGGCAGAGAGGCAGGCAGAGAGAGAGAGAGAGGAGGAAGCAGGCTCCCCGCTGAGCAGAGAGCCCGATGCGGGACTCGATCCCTAGACCCTGGGATCATGGCCTGAGCCAAAGGCAGAGGCTTTAACCCACTGAGCCACACAGGCGCCCCAGCCTCAGCCTTTTGAAGTCCATGGAATGGTGCTGGCCAGTGAGGTTGATTCACGGCCTCCTGTGGATCCCGAGGGAGCCATCTTTCCCACGGTTTACAGAGTCATGATAATTTTCAAGAGGAACTTACAACCAGTAGGAAGAACGTTGCACAAAAATCGCAGGGGGAGAATGTGTCTGCCACCTGGTTTTTCCTCTCTCAGTTATGTGGAACCCAAACCTCCTCTCTCAAACAGGAGAGGCCACCCCCAGTGGGACCAGGTGGGCTCGCCACGGCCCCTCCCCGTGGGCTGTGAGCCCAGCAGCTGCCCTGAGTCTGCCCTTCAGCAGCTCAGCTCCCCTGGAAGAGAAAACCATTTTTCTTTCTGGTTCTAAAGCTTCCTCTCTGGGTTGGGCATGCGCTGACCCCACAGGGCTCTCTTTTGCCCCTGAGGTTGGGGCAGTCTGTAGGTGCGGACGTCATCCTTCTTCCCTATGTGTCTCTCTCTATCTCTCAGGCAAGAGAGGGAGGACAGGCTCTGTGGACCAGGCATGTTTACATTCCTGCTGGGTTTTCTATCTACCCTACCACCTGCGGCCAGATAAGGGGAGACGGCTGGGCTCTGAGGGCTCCAGAGGGTTCTGGGAGCAGATAGGAAGTGAGAGTCATTCACCTGGAAGCAAGGAAGGAAGAGTCCTGAGAACAACCTACCCTCATGTTACAGATGAGGGAACTGAGGCCCCACGGGGCCAGCTGCTGGTCTGAGGTCAGCCAGCCCCTCGGGGCCAGAATCGGGTTTCCTCCTGCACCTCCGAACCCCCACTACACTGGCCCGGCCTGGATAAAGCCGCGTTTCTCCATGGAGGCTTTCAAAACGGGGACTGGGGACAGTGATGAAGTCTGGGAGATGCCTGAAGCCACCACCACCTGGCTTTTTTTTTTTTTTAAGATTTTTATTTTATTTATTTGACAGAGAGAGAGAGAGATCACAAGTAGGCAGAGAGGCAGGCAGAGGGAGAGGGAGAAGCAGGCTCCCTGCTGAGCAGAGAGCCCGATGCAGGGTTCGATCCCAGGACCCCGGGATCATGACCCAAGCTGAAGGCAGAGGCTTTAACCCACTGAGCCACCCAGGCGCCTCCAACCTGGCTTTCTTGACCCCCATGTCCTTCTTAGGAAAGATGGCCTTGAGCTCCACGTTGCCCTGGTCCCCTCTAACTCGTTACTCTACAGGCTATTTGAATTCCACTCTCGTGTATGTTACATGAGTATCATCATTCTCTCATTTAACTCTGTTATCCTGTATTGTTCTACCCCTCGTGTTGCTCAGGAGTATCGCCCCCTCCCTCCAGTCTTCTATTTATGTTTGAGCCTCTGAATATAGTGGTAAGGAGAAAACAAGGGAAAAAGAGTGCTTTTGGCTTCCATTATTTAGGAATCTGGAATTGTAAGCTTTGGAAGCTGGACTTGTTGCTGTATTTTTAAATGCAAACAGGTCATTCCTGGGGTGCAGTTGATCCCCACACCCACGCGTGAGAGAGAGAAGCGGTTGGCGTTCTAGAGTAGGGGCTAGAAGTTCGTTGACTTCCCGGAACTCCTGACCCTACTTTGCACGCGCAGAAGATGGACCGCTGCAGGGATGTGGAGCGAGGGACGAGAGAAAGAAGCCACTGGAAGCTGTGAGCGTGTCTAAAGCCACGCTTTCTTGGTGGCCTTGCCTCCGGCTGCTCCTAGCTCCTAAGCAGAGAGTCGGAAGAGACTGCTGGCTAAAATTTTAACTTTCTAGGTGTCAGAGATTTGTTTTAGAATTGATGGAAGTGTTTATGAGTAGAAAATACGCACATATGAGCTTCAATCTGTGCACTCTTTTTTTTTTTTTAAATCTGTGCACTCTTAAGAGGCTCACAGACTTCTGCAGCCCTCCCCCCAGCAGCTCATGACTCCTGTAAGAGTCCCTGGTGTCCTCCTACGTCTTAAGGACCCCTTGCCAGCAGCTGCCCAGTCCCCTGCTGGAACGCATCTGACGGCACCGTGAGGACAATCTCCCGTGGTCCCATCCTCTACCCATCTTTGCACTTGAACCTTCCTGAGACTTCCACACAGGGCTACCTAGAACCTAACCTTTGAGACAGTCCCCTTAGGCACAAGTCGTGGTGTGAGTCCTATGGGGAAGTGCCTAGCACTGTGCCTGGAATGAGCCTTGACCCGGGGAACCCTGGGGGGTCATTTCAACCGCCCTCCCCCAGCTCTGCCTTCCTGTGGGGGCAAAGGGCACATCGTGCCTGGGACAAGGGGTCGGAGAAGCGAGCACCTGTTATGACCTGGGAGGCTGCTCACAGACATCCTTTTCTCTCCTCAGTGCCGGCAGTATTGTGGTGGAACATGAAGTCCTCCTGAAGACCAACTTCACCCCAGAATACAAGGAAGTTTTCTCGAAGGTCACCCAGCAAGTGACGGAAAAAATCCAGGAAGTAACCACGGAGCAAATCAGCAAAAATAATACCTGCTTAAGTAAATTCCTAGGGAGGGAGGGAGCGGCTGGAGGGGGTCCTGGGGGATCTTTTGGCTTCAGCATCCCCAGTGGGGGGGAGGCAGGTGCACCTGCAGGCTCAGTCCTGTGGGGCCCGGGTCTACGGGAAGGCGAGCAGAAGCATGGCTTGGAATGCAGAGCGCTCTTCGGAACGTCCTGAGTGGTGTGGGGGTCTTGGCGGAGGTGCACGTGGGAGGAGACATGGGGAAGGCACAGGGCCCTTGGAGGGTCATTGTTCTGGGGAGCAGGGCTCGAGGCTGTCCTTCCCGTGTGCGGGACCCCTCGTGACAGCCTCATTCCCCGCTCCGCTGCCCCCACTAAAGGAATTTGCTTCAAGGGGCTCCATGTGTTTCCTTCCACAGGTATACTGTGTTACAACAATACTGCCACCAAGGTGCAAAACGTTACAGTTGATTACGACCCTGAAAGTAGGTGACGGGCGCGGGGCTGGGGCGGGGGCGGGGTGGGGGCGTGGCGCTCTGGGTTGGGTCGGGGGAGGCACACCGGTCACCGCCACTCCTCCGCGCCCCGCAGAGGAATGCCAGGAGAGGGTTGGGAAAGACTACGCCGCCTACTTCTTCCTGGCGTACAAGGAGGAGAAGCCCTACTGCATCACCCGCTGCATGCCGGGCTTCAGCAGCTCCCTGGACTGCAACTTCGGGAAGTGCCAGCTGGAGCGCAGCGGCCCTCGGTGCTAGTGAGTGTCCCGCCGCGGCACTCTGGGACCCCGCCTCCAGGCCCTGGGTCCTGGCCTCCCTGGAGTGTCGCCAGAGCCCCGAGGCCAGGTCCAGGACGGGGCCCTCCCCAGGGCTTGTGCAGTGGAATCAGGACTGGGATCAGCTCTGGGGAAGCAGAAGGAAAGCCCCAGCTTCGGGAAACTCCCAGTCAGATGGGGAGGATAGAGCCCAGCTTCCAGGGGGAGAGTCCGTTGCCGACAGGATGAGAAGGCAGCCCATCCCCACGGGGAGGGTAGAAAGCCTGTAAACGACCAGCCGCAGGCTTTGGCTACTGAAACAAAACCAGAGAGGGAAGGAGTGACACACGTGCAAAGGCCTGAGTCGCTGTGCAGGTCCTGGGCAGGTTTCCGGAAGGAGGATTTTGCGGGTTGGTGTGGGGAGGAGAGGAACAGGGCTTAGGAAGGGTGTCTCCAGGGAGGGGAGGGGGGTTTCGGAGGCACAGTGTGTGCTGGGGATCTGGGACGGGATTTGCTTTTCCTGATGGAAAAGGAGAGGCTGAGAACATGATGGTTAGTGCGTGGATAAAAAGGTTGCCATTGGGGTCTCCAGTTCCTGGGTACAGCCCAGGGCAACACCAGAGCGGGGCTGACTGCTCTAGATCCTGGGCTGCACAACCTAAAAGTACTGGGCTGAGTCCTGGGCCTCTCTGAGGCCCGTGCTGTGGAAGCTGGACTTGGCCTCTGCCCTCCCCCTCCGGGCTCTGCGCCCCAGCGAGGTTGCCCTTACCCTCTCCTCATCAAGCTGCCACGGGCTCAGGGCCAGATCTGAGGCAGGGAGGCTGTGGCTGTCGGCTGCCTCTCACTCAGAATGCTCCCTCCCTCCATCTACCCCCTCTGTCCCTCTCAGCTGCTTGACCACGGACACCCACTGGTACAGTGGGGAAACCTGTGAGTTCAGCACCCAGAAGAGCCTGGTGTACGGGCTCGTGGGGGCAGCCAGCGCCATCATGCTCCTCGTCCTCTGTGTTCTCTCCATGTTCATGCTCCGTTCCAAGAGGGAGCTGAAAAGGTGAGTCGCTGCTGCCACCTCCTCCTCTGGCCTCCAACTCCCGCTCCTTTTCTGGTCCCTCTGCCTTCACTCATTGGTCCTCGGGGTAGACAGTGGGGGAGCTAAGAGGGACCCAACCAGTCCCCAAATCCCGGTTCCCTGATCATCGTGGAATCCTTCTGGTGTTTCTGCCAACAGGCAGAAGTCTAGAGTGTCTCAGTTGTACACGTGGCATGAAGAAGACGGACAGCCCACACCTGGAACCTTCCAAAACATTGGCTTTGACATCAATGAAGGTACTGGAAGTCCTCAGTGCACTCAAAATGTCTCAAAGTGTGGAGACAGACACACATGGGAGGACATGGGAGGACGTAAAGGAGCAAAGAGAACAGTATTTTCATCTCTAAAACAGTGGGTTCCATATCTGTACCCCTGTTTCCACCTGTGGCTCCCGCAAGGCCCTGGATGAGGTGTGAGGACGGGCACAGCATAACTAGATCACGACCACTGGGGGACGCGAGGTTGCCGATGGTCTAGATTTCTCCAGCACTCAAACCTGCCTGTGTGGACACGCACAGGCACCACCTGGCAGTGGGTGAGCTCACCGAGCAGTGATTTCCCTCTCTGCCAAGTGGTGAACTGCACATTTTGTCAGGTTAAATGTATGTGTTAAAATTCCTACAGATCGAGTCTTTACATTCCAAAGAAGGGAAACATGGAACGAGGAGACCATTTTAGTCAACCCACAAAAAAGCAAGAAAGGGGGAATGGATGATCAGGAAAGGGATGACAGGAAGCACAAAATAAGGGAGAAAATAATCTGCCCCATCAACAACGACAATTATACGGGGGTTAAACACTGCAGCTAAAAGAGGGAATTAAAAAAAAATTGGCGGTTTCCTGTGAATGGAAGGCAGAGCAAGGATGAAGGCAAAAGTGTGGGGCAGTACAAAAAGAAATTCTGGCCCTGCAGCGGGTGACGTTAGAGGGAGAGACGGGAGCTTGTCTTCTAACCAGCTGCTTCCATGGGCTTCCTTCCCTCCAGATCAAGACAACTCCGTGCACTTGGACTCCTTCTATAGTAACTTCCAGCCCTCCCTGGACCACATAGACTCCGAAACCCAGGTGAGAGACACGCAGGTGAAACGCTCACCTCCCTCTGCACTGAGGCCCCGTGTCCTCACCAAGCACGATGGGCTCTTGAGGAAAGCAAAGTCGTGTTTACGGTTTGCTCGTCCAGGTGACATCTAGGTGTGCCTTGCCGGGAAGTGAGCAGTAACTTGGGGTGGCAGCAGGGGGAGGAGAAGGAACTAAGCAGCAAGGTGGGGTCGACCTGCCCGAGACCCCTGGGGCTCCAGGTGCAGAAATTTCTTTCCATGTCAAGTATGTCCTGATGGCCAACTTAGTTAATTAAACTGTTTTACTTTTCTTTTTTTTTTTTTAAGATTTTATTTATTTATTTGACAGACAGAGATCACAAGTAGGCAGAGAGGCAGGCAGAGAGAGAGAGGGAAGCAGCCTGCCCTGCTGAGCAGAGAGCCTGATGCGGGGCTCGATCCCAGTACCCTGGGATCATGACCCGAGCCGAAGGCAGAGGCTTTAACCCACTGAGCCACCCAGGTGCCCCTAAACTGTTTTACTTTTCAAACCCACATAAAAGTCATAATAGTGGTACACTGAACACCCCACCTAAATCCCCAGTGTTTAACACGCTGCCACGTTTTCATGTTACGGCACAGCGTGTACAACTATGCTACACATTCTCATCAAACTTTGCTGGAGCACCTGGCAGTCAGTTGCAAACATTATGACATTTGATAAAATGATAAAAGTCATAAAACACTTCAGTCCACACCCCAAATACCATTAGCATTCCCAACAAGTTGATGATAATTGCACAATATCACCCCGTATCCATTTTTCCAATGAACCCAAGAGTGATTACTAGTTTTTTGGAATATGAACAAATTTCACACTGACTTTTGTTGGGTCACATTGGTCTTTTTAATCTAGAACCGATTCCTACCTTTTACATTTATGGTTTTTTTTTTTTAAGAGTCTAGGATGATTGTCTTCAGGAACGTCCCACACTTTGAGTATATCTAATTATTTCCCCGTGCTGTCCTTTACCTTGTCCCTCAAGCCTCTGTTCTTCCTGTGAACTGGCAGTTAGGCCTAGAGGTTTGATTAGTCCCAGCTTAGACGTTTCTGTTAAACATTTGTCATGGAAAAATAAAGCTACTGCACCACCTCAGGAGGTAAGTAATGTCAGGATGTCCCACTAGGACTGAGACCAAGGTTGGTCACTTGGCAAGAGGTGACCACTCATTGTTGCGACCTTGATTTTATTTCAACTGGATGGATGTTCCAGGGCCGAAGAAACGCACTCATAGTATTCCCACTTGGGAAGGAGTGTGTTGGCTTCAGGCACTGTACTCCCTAGGGAAAGCCTTGGGGCAAAGACAAACTCCCTCACTAGAATGCCTTTAAAGCTACCTAAGTTGGGAGTTAAGTGGTGGGGGGGGCAGTTGATTTGTTCTAGACTCTAAGCTGAGCACTTCCCCAGACCCAACACTTACGTTTCCAAATCCCAGGTTCCTTATAAGCCTAGCCCTCACCTAGTTCTGTCTCTCTTTCCAGATCAGAATTCAGAGGCCCCAGGTGATGATGACCTCGATTTAAAGCAGCTCCCACATGGAGCTGTGGGGTGTGAGAGTGAGGAGAGCTCACTTTGGCCAAGCCTGGTGGAACTTTTCCCCGTTGAGAGCATTCATGGAACTGGATGAAAAACAAAAGCCATACCGAGGAGGAAGAGGGGAGAGTACAGTCCTGGGAAACTCGCAAACCGGAAACCATGGAAACTCCGATGGGCTTGTTATGATCTCAGGCGAGGCACCCCTCCACATCCGGGGAAGGTCTTCCTCCTGCCCGCCCCGCTTCAGCACCAAGGACAGCGTCCGACCCACCGGTTATGTCAGGGATGGCTCAAACACAGGACTCAACTTTACATTATACAGAATCTCTTGTAGGATTTATTGTACTTCATTTTCATGGAAAATGCTTTAAACCATTCATTTTCTTTGAATATATGGGATCATAAGTATTTTTAAAGTTCTAATATTTACCTGTCCGTTCTGATTTTTTATTAGTCAATATAATAATGTATATTTCTAATAACTAAGAACAATGAAAGCAAATTCATTAAATTTTGCATGGCTCCCAGTCCTTTCTGCCGCTGATACCCTACACTGGCTCCTGTTTTTCACCTGCAAAGCTCTCTCACCTCCTCTCCCTCAGGATGCAGGGTGTGGTGAATTTGCTTCTTCTTCTGGAAATGGGCTTTGTTTCTTCTCATAGATTTGCAGAGATAGAGTCCTGGGTCTTATTTCTAGCTTTCTAATCCACTCCCTGTGTTAAATTTGGGGAAAAAGCGTATTTGATCATTCATACTCAAACTCACCTTTTGCTGCATAAGGACTAGGTTCTTCCTAAAGTCCCCTTACTGCTGTCCTCCTTCACATGTTCAGGGTGCTTGATCGCGATTCCGGCCACGCAGCTCAGGACTTAGTTTGTTCTGGATGGTGTCTCCCACAGGAGACCCCATTTAAACCTTAAGGCTAAAAACAGAGCCTAGCCTCTGCTGCCCCCTCA
>NW_019154451.1:0-25105 GCF_002288905.1 Enhydra lutris kenyoni | reverse complement strand
GAGAGGTGGAATCCTGTTGTATAGCCCAGGTGTCTCCATATGGAGGGATTGAGAGAAGGGATCTGGGTATGGATACCTGAGAACACAACCTAAAGTTAGCATTAGGGACAAGGGGCATGGCAGGTCCGATCTGCTGACTCTGGGGCAAGCTATGTAGGTGGCTGACTGGAGGATGGGGCTAACGTTGTGGGACAGAATGTGCATTAGGTTCCAGGGTCGGGTTCCATAAATGGGGGTTGCCTCATTGATCTGCATATTTCTCCAAATCTGGGGGTTTTGTGCAGCACCATTGAGCACGGTTTTCTTCTGGGGGGAAGGCAGATCCCATGGTGTGGTTCTGGAGTTCTCTCTCTGGAGTGCTTGGGGCCAGGGCTCATGAAACAGAAGTCTGAAAACCAAAGCTAGGGTTAGGGTTTGGGCTTAGGTCATGGCAGGCCTAATCTTCAGATGCCACATAAGCTCCCAGGGACCTCGCATTAAGGTGAATGTCAGGGGTCGCTCTGGTTGGATTTTTTGTCCATGCCATCTGTCGAGTTTGTGGGTGGGCTCATGGGGCCATGGAGTTTGCTCCTGCTCTGGGGATTTTGCACAGTTCCAAATAGTTTGGTGTATTCTGGGCAATATGTGCTGTCCTCTTTTATGGCTCAGTAGTTCCCCCTATGGAGGGACTTGAGAACAGAGCTCTGGAAATAGATGCCTGAAAACCCAACCTACATTTTGGGTTAGGAACAAGATGCATGGCAGTCCTTATATCCTGGATCTGGGATGAGACACCCATAGGGCCATGTTGAAAATGGATCTCAGACTAAGTGTCATAATGGGTGATTGTGCTCAGGGCGACTGGCAAGAGTGGGCGTGGCCTCAAAGTCACACAGGTTTCTCCCAATCTTGAGGGTTTACATAGATGCAAAAGCAAGGTTTCCTTCCGGGGGGTGGGAGCAGTTCTGTTTTGTGGCTCAGAAGTCTCCCTTATGGAGGTATTTCAGAAGAGGGCTCTGGGTATGTATGACTTAAATCCAAACATAGGACTAGGATTAGGGCCTAGGGCAGGGCAGATCCTATCTGTTGGCTTTGGGGCCAGCTATCCTGGTGGCTGATTGGATGACAGGACTCAGGTTGTTTTAGACTGCGTATTAGTGCCCAAGGTGGACAATGAAAGTGGGTGGCATCGTGGGGCATTCACGTTTGCCCTGATCTACGGGTTTTGCTGGGCTCTGTAGGGCACTATTTCTTCTGCAGGGCAGGGCAAGTCCTGTGGGGTGGCTCTGAGCACACCAATCTGGAGGGATTGCATTCCAGAACTCAAGGGATGGAATTCGGAAAACCTAAGTTCAGTTTACAGTTAGGGTGTAGGGCATGGATCGCTGATCTGCAGATACTGAGGTGAGCTCCCCAGAATATAAAGTTAGGACGAGTGTCAGGCATTCACTCAAACCAGACTAGAATTTGTGTCCACTAAGGCTGCTGAATGTGTGTGTGGCGCCTACTGGGGCCATAGAGGTTTCTCTTGCTCTGGAGGATTTGTGGAGCTCCAAATAGTATGATTTCATTGTGGGGAAAGTGTGGAGTCCTGTTGTATGGCACAGATGTCCCCATAAGGAGGGATTCAAGAGCAGGACTCTGTGTATGGATGCCAGAAAACTCAACCTAGAGTCAGCATTAGGGACTAGGGGCATGGCAGATCCAATCTGCCTACTCTGGGGCCAGCTACTTTGGTGGCTAACTGGAGGTCGCTGCTCAGGCTGAGAGACCGAATGTGCATTAGTGTCCAGGGTCGGGTTCCATCAATGGCTGTGGCCTCGTTGGCCATGCATGTTTCTCCTAATCTTGGGGTTTTGTGAATCTCCATTGAGAACGGTTTCATTCTGTTCATTAGGCAGAGTCCCATGGTGTGGTTACTCAGTTCTCTATCTGGAGAGCTTGTGGGCCAGGACCTTTGGGACAGAAGACTGAAAACCTATGCCAAGGTTATAGTCAGGGCCTAGGTCATGGCAGGTCCAATCTACAGATTCTGAGGTGAAATCCCGGGGATCTGAGGTTAAGGAGACAGGAGTCGCTCAGGCTCGAGTTTGTGTCCATTCAACCCGCCAAATTTGTGGGTCTTCTCATGGGGCCATGGTGTTTTCTAGGGCCATGGCCCAGACCTCCTGTCAGCCTCCAAGATAGCTAGCAACATATCCAGCATATCAGACATGCCATGGCCCTAGGCCATCAGCTCTACCCAAACTGGGTTTGCAAGCATCTGTCCCCAGATCTTATCTCAAATCCCTAAATATGGCATAACCTGAAACACAAAACAGTACTCCTCCTTCCCCATGAGAGGAAACCTTGCCTTTGGGTTGAGGGTAAAACTCTCACAGTAGGAGGAACCTGCATGGACCATGAGGCCATGCCCACACTTGAGGGCGGCTTGGGCACAAACATGCATTGAGANCAAACATGCATTGAGATCCTCAGGCTGAGCCATGTTTTCATATAAGGTCCAAAAGTAGCTGGACTAGGATTCTGCAATTCAGGCTTGCCATGCCCCTAGGGCCAATTCCTAACCAAAGGGGAGGTTTTCCAGGAGCCCATACCCAGAGCCCTGATCTGGAATCTCTCTTTTTGGGGGAGCCCTGAGACAAAAAAATCAGGACTCCTCCTTTCCTGAAGCATGACACCAAACTATTGTAAGCCAGGCAAATACCCACAGAAGGAGAATCTTCCATGGGCCCATGAGGACACACCTACATTTTGCAGCCATCCTAGACACAAAATCCAGAGAAAAAAGCTGGACCTACTGCCTCACACTTGCCCTAATTTCAGATTCCAAGGAACTCCCCTCAGGGTCTGCAGATCGGGCATGCCATACCCTAGGCCCTAAACCTAAACCAAGTTTGTGTTTTTAGACTTCTGTTCCCAGAGTCCTGGCCCACACACCCCTCAGGCTGGGGCCTCTGGAGCCATACCACAGGACTCGGCTGGCGCTCCTGAAGGAAACTGTGCCCCTTACAATTGCCCAAACCCTACAAATTAGGAGAAACCTGCAAGGCCCTCGAGGCCACCCCAATTTCATAGGGCGACCTGGAAATAATGCACACTCTGATACACCCTGAGCACCTACATCCAGTCAGACACCCAGGGAGATGGCCTAGAGACAGGATATTGAAACTAACATGCCCCTAGTACCTAATCTGAACCCTAGCATTGGTTTTCAGGCATCTGTCCCCAGAGACCTGGTCTGAATATCAACATAATGGGGTCCCTGAGGCACAAAACAGAACACCTCCTGTCACAGAAGGGAAGCTTGCTATATGGAGCTGTGTTAAAGACCCAGGGGAGGAGAATCCTGCATGGTCCCTGAGCCATGGCCAAAATACAAGGTCTCCCTGGACACACACCCGCATTGTGACCCATCAGCATAAGACACCATTTCAACTCAGCCCCCAGGGTAGTTCGTCCCAGAGCCAGCAGATCGAACCTGCCATGTTCCTAGGCTGCAATGGTAACGTGGGGTGGGATTTCCAGGCATCCATGTGTAGAGCTCTGCCATTGAATCATTCCATATGGGGGACACTGGAGCCATCAAACAGGACTCCCCCTCTCTCACAGAAGGAAATCTTGCTGTTTGGATCAGCTCGCAACCTACAGAGTGGGAATACCTCCATGGGCTCGTAAGGCCACCCCTCCCTCCATCATGGACAAAAACTCCAGCCTGAGCGAACGTCTGACCCTAGCCCTTACCTTAGATGCTGAAGATCTTGATTCAGCCTCTGCATATTGGGCCTCCCATACCATAGTCCCTAACCCTAACCCTAGCTTGTGTTTTCAGTCTTCTGTCCCAAGAGTCCTGGTGTACAAGCCCTCCAGATTGGGAATTCAGGAGTCACAACACAGCACACAGCCTGCTTTTCAGAAGGCAAAAGTGGCCTCTGGGACTGCACAAAAACCGCAAAAGGGGATTAGCCTGCACGGCCCTCGAGTGCAAAGAAATTTCATAGGCCACTGGTGCATTAATGATTTGTCTGCCACAGTTAAGCCGTGACCTCCGTCAGCCACCTATGTAGCTGTGCAAAACCCCCAAAAAGGGAAAATCTTCCATAGCCTCCTTCCATGGAAGTTTTCCTATCTGGGGTTTAGGTGCAGCTCCAAACAGCAAGGTTTCCTTCTGGGGACAGGAGGCGTTGTGTTCTGTGGCTGGAGGATCCCACAAATGTTTGAATTTGAGACAAGACCTCTGGGGACAGATGCCTGAAAACCTAAGCTATGGTTCAGATAAGGGCCTAGGGGGCATGTCAGGGTCAACCTTCTGTCTCTAGGGCCATCTGCCTGGGTGTCTGACAGGAGGTAGGTGCCCAGCTTGTGTCAGACTATGCATTTTTGTCCAGAGCATCCTAAGAAATTGGGGTGGCCTCAGAGGCCTTCTAGGTTTTTCCTCACCTGAGGTTTCTTGAAGCTCTAACATGCCCAGCTTCCTTCTGGAGGGCAGGCCCAGTCCTGTTGTGTGCCTATGGAATACCCAGGCTGGAGTGTTTGTGGTGCAGGACACTGGGAACATAAATCTGAAAACACCAGCTAGGGTTAGGATAATGGCTGAACGTATGGCAGGCCCAATCTGCAGACCCTGAGTCCAGCTCCTCAGGATCTGAAACTCGGGTGAGTGTGAAGCAGAAAATCAGGCTTTGTCTCTGGTTTTTGTGTCTAGGAAGGGTGCGTTAATGTAGAGGGGACCTCATGGGGCCATGGAATATTCTCCCTCGTTGGGGGTTTTTTCACAGCTCCAAATAGCATGCTGTCATTGTGGAGGAAAGGAGAAATCTTGTTTTCTGATTCAGGGGTCCCCATGAGGAGGGATTCCAAAACAGTGCTGTGTATACATGCCTAGAAACCCCACAATGGGTTAGGATTTGGGCCTAGGGTCACCATAAGCCTCATATGCTGCCTCAAGGTCATGATACCAATGGGGCTTAGTTGAAAACGTGGCTCAGGCTGAGGGTCACAATGTGGGATTGTGCCCAGGACGGCCTTCAACAGTGTGTGGTGCCTCATGGGCCATGCAGATTTCTCCTACTCTGAGGGTTTTACACACATCTCAATAGCAAGGTTTCCTGCTGCGGGTCAGGACTTCCATTTTGTGGATTATGCTCCCCCATATGCAGGGATTTGAGACCAGTTCTCTGGACACAGTTGTCTATAAACCCAATTAGGTAGAGATGATTGCCTAGGGGCATGGCAGGTCTGTTCTGCTAGATAGGGTGCTATCTACTTGGCTGGCTGACAGGAGTCAGGGACCTGGCTTTGACAAATAGAATATTAGTGCTCAGTGTGGTTTATGAAATTGCAGTGCCCTCAAGGACCATGCAGGTTGATCCTCCTCTGGGGTTTTTTGTGCAGTCCCAAGGGCCACTTATGCCTTCTGAAAGGCAGGCAGAGTGTTGCATTGGGGCTCCAGAATTCCCAATCTGGAGGGCTTGTTCACCAGGACTCTGTGGACAGAAGAATGAAACCACAAGCTAAGGTTAGTGTTAGGCTCTAGGGCATGGCAGCCCCCATCTCTAGAGCCTGAGACCAGATCACCAACATCAGAAATAAGGGCTAGTGTCTGATGTCCGCTCAGGCTGGAGTTTGTGTCCAGGAGGGCCACCTAATGGAGGGGTGGCCTCAGGAGGCCATGCAAGTTTTCCCAATCTAGGGGTTGGGCACGGCTACAAACAGCAAGGTTCTCTTCTTCAGGACAGTGGGAGTGCTGAGTGATGGCTCAAGGGTCCCCCATATGGACCAATTTGAGATCAAGTTCTATGTATGGATGCCTTAACAGGGCACCTATGGTTCACATTGGAGCCAAGGGACATGGCAGATCCTATCTCCTGGCTCTGGGGTGAGGTACCAAGGGGGCTGAGTTGAAAGGATTCTCATGCTGAGGGTCACGATGCAGGTTTTTGTACAGAACTAACTTCAATTGTGGTGATGGCCTCAGGGGCCATACAGGATTCTACTATCCTGAGGGTTTGGCACAGCTGAAAATAGCAAGGTTTCCTTCTGGAGACAGGAATTTTTGTATCTGTGGCTCAGGGATTCCCAAATGTTGGTATTTGAGACCAGGCCTCAGTGGACAGATGTCCTACAACCTTAGCTAGGGTACATATTAGAGCCTAGTGGCATGTCAGGTTCAATCTTCTGTCTCTAGGGCCATCGATCTGGGTGTCTGACGGGAGGTAGTTACTCTGGGTGTGTCACACTGCACATTTTGTCCTGGGCGACCTATGAAATTGGGATAGTCTGAGGGACCTTGTAGGTTTGTCCTAATCTTGAGGTTTCCTGAAGCTCTAAAGGGCACAGCTGCCTTCTGGATGGCAGGCACAGCTCTGTGGTGTGTCTATGGAATACCCATGTTGGAGGGTTTGTGGGGCAGGACTCTGGAGACAGAAATCTGAAAACACCAACTAGGGTTAGGATTAGGGCAGAGGGCATGGCAGGCCCCATCTGCAGACACAGAGGGATCTGAAATTAGGGTGGGTGTGAGGCGGTAGCTGAGGCCTTTGTCTCTGGATTTTTTGTCTAGGATGGACACAGAATAGAAGGGTGGCCTCATGGGGCCTTGGAAGATTCTCCCTCTCTGGGGATTATGCCCAGCTCCCAATAGTTTGGTGTCATTCTGGGGGAAGGAAGGAGTCCTGTTTTCTCTTTCAGGTTTCCCCCCAAAACAGGGATCCCAGAGCAGGGCTCTGGGTACAGGTGCCTGCATAATCCACCTTGGGTTAGGATTTGGGCCTTGGGGCATGGCAAGCCCGATATGTGGGCTCTTGGTCCTGCTACTGTAGTGCCTCATTTAAAAACGGGGCTCAGGATGATGGTTACAATGTGTGTTTCTGCCCAAGGCAGCCCTCAAGAGTGGCTGTAGCCTCATGGGCCATGAAGGATTCTCCTACCCTGAGGGTTTGACACCCATCCCAACACTAAGGTTTCCTGCCATGGGGAAGGAGGAGTTCTGTTTTTGCATCAGTTTTCCCCATGTGCAGGGATTTGAGATAAGGTCTGGGACAGATGCCTGAAAACCCAGGTTGGGTAGAGATGATGGCCTATGGCCATGGCAGGTCCAATCTGCTGGATATGCGGCCAGCTGTCTGGGTGACTGACAGGAGATCTGGGCTCAGGCTGTCTCAGACTAAGCATTGGTGCACAATGCAGCCTATTAAATTGGTGTGTTGTCAAGTGCCATGAAGGTTGATCCTCATTTGTGGTTTTGGGGCAGCCCATAGGGCACTTTTTTCTTCTGGTGGACATCAGAGTGCTGCATTGTGGCTCCAGAAATCCCAAACTGGAGGGCTTGTGGGCCAGAAGTATGAGGACGGAAGTCTGAAAACACAAGCTTGGGTTAAGTTGCGGGCCTAGGGCATGGCAGGCCCAATCTGCAAAGGTTGAATCCAGATCTACAGCATCTGAAGTAAGGGCGAGTGTCAGACGTTTGCACAGGTTAGAGTTTGTGTCCATAATGACCGCCTAGTGGAGGAGTGGCCTCATGAGGCCATGGAGGTTTTCCCCCTCTGAGGGTTGTGAGCTATTCCAAACAGCCAGGTTTTCTTCAGGACACGGGGACTTTGATGGCTCACGGGGACACCATATGAAAGGATTCAAGAGCAGGGCTCTATGTATTGATGCCAGGAAACCCAACTTAATGTTACCATTGATGCCTAGGAACATGACAGGTTCTATTTACTAGCTCTGAACTGAGCTACCCAGGGGGCTGAGTTGAAATGGAGTCTCATGCTGATGGGTCACAATGCTGGTTTGTGTCCAGGGAGAGCTTTGAATGTGGCAATGGTTCAGGGACCACACAGTTTTCTCCTCCCTTGAGTATTTACTCAGATCCAAATAGCAAGGTTCCCTTCTGGGGATAGGAGGTGTTCTGTTTTGTGCCTCAGGTAACCCCACATATGTTGGTATTTGAGAACAGGCCTCTGGGGACAGATGCCTGAAAACCTAAGCTACGATTCAGATTAGGGCCTAAGGGCATGTCAGGACCAATCTTCTGTCTCCTGGGCCATCTACATGGGTGTCTAACTGGATATCGGTGCACAGGGTGTGTCAGACTACGCATTTTTGTCTAGGATGCCCTACGAAATAGGGGTGGCCTAGAGTACCTTGCAGTTTTCTCTTAATCTGGAGGATTTTGGCATCTGTGATGGGCAGAGTTTCCCTCGGGAGGGCAGGCACACTCCTGTGGTGTGGCTGCAGTACTGAGCCTCTGCCTGGAGGGTGTGTGGACCAGGGCTTTTGGACAAAAGTATGAAAACACAGACACGGGTTTTGATTAGGGCCGAGGTGATGGCAAGCCTGATCTGCAGACCCTGAGGGGAGTACCTTGTGATCTGAAATTAGGGTGAATATGAGGCAGTAGCTCAGGCTTTTGTCTCTGGATTGTGTTTCTAGAATGGCCAAGGATGTAGGGGTGGCCTCATGGGGCTATGGAAGATTCTTCCTCTCTGGTGATGTTGCCGGGCTCCCAATAGTTTTGTGCTATTCTGGAGGAAAGGAGGAGTCCTTTTTTTTTCTGTCTCAATGGTCCTACAAAAAGGATTCCATAGCTGGGCTCTGGGTATGGGCTCCTGGAAAACTCCACCATGGGTTAGGATTTGTGCCTAGGAACATGGCAAGCATGATATGCAGGCTCTTAGTCCAAGTTCCAAGGAGTTTTATTTGGCAATGTGGCTCAGGATGAGGGTCACAATAAGTGTTTGTGCCCAATGTGGTCCTCCAGAGTGTGAGTGGCCTTTTGGGCCAAGCAGGTTTCTCTAACCATGAGGTTTTAACACCCATGTTAGGATTAGGGCTGAAATTATGGAGGTCCAATATGCAGACCCTGAGGGGAGCTCCCCAATGATCTGAAATTAGGGCAACTGTGAGGTTGTAGCTCAGGCTTTTGTCTCTGGATTGTGTGTCTAGTATGGGAAGCAATGTCGGGGTGGCCTCATGGGGCCTTGGAAGATTCTCTGTCTTTGGGGATTCTGCCAGGCTCTCCATAGTTTGGTGTCATTCTAGGGGAAGGGAAGAGTCCTGTTTTCTGTCTCAGGAGTCCCCCCAAAAAGGGATTCTAGAGACAGACTCTGGGTATGGGTGCTTGGAAAATACCACTGTGGATTAGGATATGGGCCTAGGACCAAGAAAGGCCCAATATGTGGCCTCTTAGTCCAGCTCCCGAGGGGGCCTTACTGAAAATAGGCTCAGATTGAGGTTCACAATGTATGTATGTGCCCAGGGCGGCCCTCATGAGTAGATGAGTCTTCATCGTCCATGCTGATTTATCTTACTCAGAGGGTTACACACACATCCCAAAAGAAAGATTTCCTGCCATGGAGAAGAAGAAGTACTATTTGTGCTTCATGTCCCCCCATATGCAAGGATTTGAGAAAAGGTCTAGGGAAAGATGCCTGAAAAGCCAGGTTGGAGAGAGATGACGGCCTAGAGCCATGGCAGGTCCCATCTGCTGGATATATATTCAGCTAACTGGGTGGCTGGCTGGAGGTTTGGGCTCTGGCTGTGTCAAACAGCATTAGTGCACAGGGCGGCCTATGACATCGGGGTGCCATTGAGGGACATGCAGGTTGATCCTCATTTGGGGTTTCTGTGTAGACCCAGAGAGCACTTTTTTTCTTCTCAGGGGCAGGCAGAGTGCTACGTTGTGGCTCCAGAATCATCAATCTGGAGGGCTTGTGGGCTAGGACTGTGAGGACATAAGAGTGAAAACACAGTATAGGGTTCAGTTCAGGGCTGAGGGCATGGCAGTCTGAATCTGCAGTGGCTGATTCGAGATCTCCAGCATCTGAGGTAAGGGTGAGTGTCAGACGTTCACTCAGGCTAGAGTTGGTGTCCATGATGGCTGCCTAATGGAGGGGAGGCCTCATGCAGCCATATAGGTTTTCCCCCTCTGGTGGTTGTGAGTTGCTCCAAACAACAAGGTTTGCTTCTGCAGGACAGGTGGGGTCCAGTTTGAGGGCTCCAGGGTCCCCTATATGGAAAGATTCGATAGCAGGGCTCTACGCATGGATACCTGGAAAGCCTACCTGGCATTACCATTGCAGCCTAGGAACAATGTAGGTTCAATCTGGTGGCTCTGAAACCAACTACACAGGGTGCTGAGTGGCGATGTAGTCTCATGCTCATGGGTCACAATGCGGGTTTGTATCCATGGAAGCCCTGGAATGTGGCAGTGGCTCAGGGGCCATGCAGGCTTCTCCTACCCTGACAGTTTGACACATCTCCCAAGAGCAAGGTTTCCTTCTGGGGACAGGAGGTGTTCTGTCTTGTTTCCCAGGGACCACATGATGGACCATATGTGGGTATGGGAGATCATCCCCTCTGGGGAAATGCC
Organism: Enhydra lutris kenyoni; assembly: GCF_002288905.1. Lineage (NCBI taxonomy): Eukaryota > Metazoa > Chordata > Mammalia > Carnivora > Mustelidae > Enhydra > Enhydra lutris. Next base: position 14,757 of record NW_019154451.1, on the reverse strand, counting down.
TCAAATCCTATGCTAGGATATAGATTACGTCCTAGGGGCATGTCAGGTTCAATCTTCTGTCTCCAGGGCCATTTACTTCGGTGTCTGCCGTAAGGTCAGTGCTAAGGGTATGTCACACTGCGTGTATTTGTCCAAGGAGGTCTACGAAATTGGGGTGTCCTCTTGGCCTTGTAGGTTTCTCCTAATAGGTAGGGTTTGGGCAACATTGAAGGGCAGAGTTTCCTTCAGAAGTGCAGGCACAGTCCCCCAGTATTGGTTCCGGAGGCCCATGGTGGAGGGCCTGTCGGCCAGGGCATGGGGGACAGAAGTCTGGAAACACAATGTCGGGTTAGGGTTAGTGCCAAGGTTATGGCAGGCCCAATCTGCAGACCCTGAGGGGAGCTCCTCGGGATCTGAATTGCGGGCAAGTGTGAGGCAGTAGCTCAGGCTTTTGCTTCTGGTTTTTGTGTCTAAGATGGGCACTGAATGTAGGGGTGGTCTCATGGGGCCATGGAATATTCTCTCTCTCTGAGGTTTGTGCCCAACTCTCAATGGTTTGTTGTCATTCTGGGGAAAGGCAGGAGTCCTGTCTTGTCTCGAAAAAGTCCCCCCAGAAAAGGGGTTCCAGAGCAGGTAACTGGTTATAGGTGGCTGGATAAGTGCAACGTGGGTCAGGATTTTGGAGTAGGGGGCATGGCAAGCCCGATATGCAAGCTCATGGTCCTGCTATTGAGGGGCCTGATTTGAGAACAAGGCTCAGGCTGAGGGTAATGGTGCCTCTTTGTGCCCATGGCGGCCCTACAACGTGGGCGTGGCCACATGGGCCCAGCAGGTTTTTCTATTCTGAGGGTTTGACACCCAGCCCAACAGCAAGGATTCCTGCCATGAGGAAAAGGAGTTCTGTTTGGGCTTCATGTTCCCCCATTTGCAGGGATTTGAGTTAAAGGTCTGGGGACAGATCCCTGAACACCGAGGGAGAGTACAAATGATGGCCAAGGGACATGGCAGGTCTGATCTGCTGGATAGGTGCCCAGAGTGTGGGTAACTGATGGGAGTTCTGGGCTCAGTGCCGCCTATGAAATTGGGGCGCTGCTGAGGCCTGTGTGGGTTGATCCTCATTTGGGGTTCTTGGGCAGCCCCATCGGGCATTTCTTCTTTCTGGTGGGCAGGCAGAGTGCTGAGCTGTGGCTCCAGATTTCCCAGTCTGGAGGGCTTGTGGGCCAGGAGTGTCAGGTTGGAATTCTGAGAACACGAGCTAGGGATAGGTTAAGGGCCGAGGGCATGGCAGGCAAACTTGACAGAGGCTGAATCAGGATCTCCAACATCTGAGGTAACGGTGAGTGTCAGATGTTCGCTCCGGCTAGAGTTTGTGTCCATGATGGATGCCTCATGGAGAGGTGACCTCATGAGGCCATGGAGGTTTTCCCAGTCTTGGGGTCGCAAGCTGCACCAAAAGGCAATGTTTCTTGTTGCAGGATAGGAGGTGTCCTGTTTCCTGGCCCAATGTCCCCCCATATGGAAAGATTCGAGAGCAGGCTTTATGTATAGATGCCTGGAAACCCCACCTCGTGTTCCCATTGGCACCAAGGAACAAGGCAATTTTGATCACTGCCTCTGGGTTGAGGTACCAAGGTGGCTGAGTAGAAATGGACTCTCATGATGATGCATCATAATGTGGGTTTGCATCCATGGAGACCTTAGAATGTGGCAGTGACTCATGGGACATGCAGGATTCCCCTACCCTGAGGGTTGGACACAGCTCTGAATAGCAACATTTCCTTCTGGAGGCAGGAGGTGTTCTGTTTTGGGATGCTGGGACCCCCCCATATATTGATATTTGCGACCAGTCCTTGGGGTACAGATGCCTGAAATCCTAAGCAAGGGGGCAGATTACTGCCTAGGTTATGTCATGTTCAATCTTCTTTCTCTAGGGTCATCGACCTGGTTGTCTGACTGGAGGTTGGTACACAGGGTTTGACAGACTACACAGTTTTTTCCAGAGTGGACTACGAAATTGGGGTGGAATTGGGAGCCTTGCAATTTCCTCCTAATTTGGATGGTTTTGGCAACTTTAAAGGGTACAGTTCCCTTGGAATGTAGGCACAGTCCTAATATATGGCCCAGGAGGCCCCAACCTGGACGGTGTATTGGTAAGGGCTCTGGAGACAGAAGTGTGAAAACACAAAATCAGGTTAGGATTAGGTCCGAGAGATGGCAGTCCTGACCTGTAGACCATGAGCGGAGATTCCCAGGATCTAAAATTAGGGCCAGAGTGAGGCGGTAACTCAGGATTTTGTGTCTGGATTTTGTTTCTATGATGGCCACAGAATGTAGGGGTGGCCTCATGGGGCCATGGAATATTGTCCCTCTCTGGGGATTTTGCTCAGCTCCCAAGAATTTGGTGTCACTCTGGGAGTAGGATGGAGTCCTGTTTCCTGTCTCAGTGGTCCCCCAAAAAGAGGGATTCCAGAGCAGGGCTCTGGGAAAAGGAGCCTGGAAGTCCCCAACTTTGGTTAGGATGTGGGCCTAGGGGTTTGGCAAGCCCGATATGTGTGCTCTCGGTCCAGCTACTGAGGGGCCTTACTTGACAATGGGGATCAGGCTGAGGGTCACAATGCGAGTTTGCACACAAGACCGCCCCCAGACAGGGCGTGGCCTCATGGGCCATGCAGGTTTCTGCCACACTGAGTGTTGGAAAACCATCCCAACAGCAAGGTTCACTGCCATTGGGAAAGAGGGGTTCTGTTTTATGCATCAGGTTCCCCCACATGAAGGGATTTGACATAAGGTCCAGGGACAGATGCCTGAAAACCCAAGTTAGAGAGAGATGAAAGCCTAGGGCGCGGGCCGTTCTGATCTGCTGGATATGCCGCCTGTGGTCTGGGTGGCTGACAGGAGGTCTAGGCTCAGGCTATGTCAGACAGAGCAGGAGTGCAAAGGCTGCAGTTTGTGTCCATGATGGCTCCCTAATGGAAGGGAGTCCTCATGCGGCCATGGAGGTTTTCCACCTCTGGCGGTTGTGAGGTGCTCAAAACAACAAGGTTTGCTTCTGCAGGACAGGGGGAATCCTGTTTGAGGGCTCCAGAGTCCCCTATATGGAAAGATTTGATAGAAGGGCTCTACTCAAGGATACCAGGAAAGCCTACTTTGCATTACCATTGCAGCCTAGAAACAATGCAGGTTCAATCTGGTGGCTCTGAAACCAACTACGCAGGGTGCTGAGTGGCAAGGGAATCTCATGCTCATGGGTTGCAATGCGGGTTTGTATCCAGGGAGACCGTGGAATGTGGTGGTGGCTCAGGGCCATGCAGACTTCTCCTACCCTGAGGGTTTGACACAGCTCACAAGAGCAAGGTTTCCCTCTGGGGACAGGAGGTGTTCTGTTTTGTTGTCCTGGGACCACATGATGGACCATATGTTGGTATTCGAGATCAGCTGTCTGGGGAGATGCCTCAAAACCTATGCTAGGATATAGATTACTTCTGTCTCCAGGGACATTTACTTCAGTGTCTGCCGGAAGGTCGGTGCTCAGAGTATGTCAGACTGCACGTATTTGTCCAGGGAGGCCTACGAAATTTTGGAGGCCTCTTGGCCTTGAGGTTTCTCCTAATAGGTAGGGTTTGGGCAACTTTGAAGGGCAGAGTTTCCTTCAGAAGGACAGGCAGAGTCCTGCAGTGTGGTTCCGGAGGCCCATCATGGAGGGCCTGTCGGCCAGGATGTGGGGGACAGAAGCCTGGAAACACAATGTCGGGTTAGGGTTAGTGCCAAGGTTATGGCAGGCCCAATCTGCAGACCCTGAGGGGAGCTCCTCGGGATCTGAAATGCGGGCAAGTGTGAGGCGTAGCTCAGGCTTTTGCTTCTGGTTTTTGTGTCTAGGATGGGCACAAAATGTAAGGGTAGTCTCATGGGGCCATGGAAGATTCTCTTTCTCTCAGGATTATGCCCGACTCCCAATGGTTTGGTGTCATTCTGGGGAAAGGCAGGAGTCCTGCCTTCTCTCGAAAATGTACCCCCCAAAACGGGGTTCCAGAGCAGGTAACTGGGTATAGGTGGCTGGATAAGCACAACGTGGGACAGGATTTTGAAGTAGGGGGCATGGCAAGCCCGATATGCAGGGTAATGGTCCAGCCAATGAGGGGCCTGATTTGAGAACATGGCTCAGGCTGAGGGTAATGGTGTCTCTTTTTGCTCATGGCAGCCCTACAGAGTGGGCGTGCCCACATGGGCCCAGCAAGTTTTTCCTATTCTGAGGGTTTGACACCCAGCCCAACAGCAAGGATTCCTGCCATGAGGAAAAGGAGTTCTGTTTTGTGCTTCATGTTCCCCTATAGGCAGGGATTTGAGTTAAAGGTCTGGGGACAGATCCCTGAATACCGAGGGAGAGTACAAATGACGGCCAAGGGACATGGCAGGTCTGATCTGCTGGATAGGTGCCCAGAGTGTGGGTAGCTGATGGGAGTTCTGGGCTCGGTGCCGCCCATGAAATTGCGGTGCTGCTGAGGCCCATGTGGGCTGATCCTCATTTGGGGTTCTTGGGCAGCCCCATCGGGCATTTCTTCTTTCTGGTGAGCAGGCAGAGTGCTGAGCTGTGGCTCCAGATTTCCCAGTCTGGAGGACTTGTGGGCCAGGAGTGTCAGTTTGTAATGTTGAAAACAAGAGCTAGGGTTCGGTTCAGGGCCAAGGGCATGGCAGGCCAACTCTGCAGAGCTGAATCAAGAACTCTAGCATCTGAGGTAAGGATGAGTGTCAGATGTTTGCTCCGTCTAGAGTTTGTGTCCATGATGGTCGCCTCATGGAGAGGTGACCTCATGAGGCCATGGAGGTTTTTCCACTCCTGGGGTCACAAGCTGCACCAAACGGCAATGTTTCCTGTTACAGGATAGGAGGTGTCCTGTTTCCTGGCCCTAGGTTCCCCCATATGGAATGATTCGAGAGCAGGCTCTATGTATAGATGCCTGGAAACCACACCTCGTGTTCCCATTGGCACCGAGGAACAAGGCAGGTTTGATCGCTGCCTCTGGGTCGAGGTACCCAAGGGGTTGAGTTGAAATGGACTCTCATGATGATGGTCATAATGCAGATTTGTGTCCATGGAGTCCTCGGAATGTCGCGGTGACTCATGGGACATGCCGGATTCCCCTACCCTGAGGGTTGGACACAGCTCTGAATAGCAACGTTTCCTTCTGGAGGCAGGAGGTGTTCTGTTTTGGGCTGCTTGGATCCCCCATACATTGGTATTGGAGACCAGTCCTCGGGGCACAGATGCCTGAAATCCTATGAAAGGATGCAGATTACTGCCTAGGTTATGTCATGTTCAATCTTCTTTCTCTAGGGTCATCGACCTGGTTGTCTGACTGGAGGTTGGTATACACGGTGTGTCATTCTACACAGTTTTTTGAAGAGCGGCCTACGAAATTGGGGTGGCCTTGGGAGTCTTGCAGTTTCCTCCTAATTTGGATGGTTTTGGCAACTGTCAAGACACAGTTTCCTTCAGAAAGTAGGGACAGTCCTGATATGTGGCTCAGGAGGCCCCAGCCTGGACAATGTATTGGCAAGCTCTCTAGAAACAGAAGTGTGAAAACACAAAATCGAGTTAGGATTAGTTTCGAGAGATCTGTACAGTCGGGATCTACAGTCCCGATCTGTAGCCCCTGAGGGGATATTCCCAGAATCTAAAATTAGGGCGAGTGTGAAGCGGTAACTCAGGCTTTTGTGTCTGGATTTTGTTTCTATGATGGCCACAGAATGTAGGGGTGACCTCATGGGGCCATGGAAGATTATCCCTCTCTGGGGATTTTGCTCAGCTCCCAAGAATTTGGTGTCACTCTGGGGGTAGGATGGAGTCCTGTTTCCTGTCTCAGGGTTCTCCCAAAAAGAGGGATTCCAGAGCAGGGCTCTGGGAAAGGGAGCCTGGAAAACCCCATTTTGGTTAGGATTTGGGCCTAGGGGTTTGGCAAGCCCGATATGTGTGCTCTCGGTCCAGCTACTGAGGGGCCTTACTTGACAATGGGGATCAGGCTGAGGGTCACAATGCGAGTTTGCACACAAGTCAGCCACCAGACAGGGCGTGGCCTCATGGGCCATGCAGGTTTCTGCCACACTGAGTGTTGGAAAACCATCCCAACAGCAATGTTCACTGCCATTGGGAAAGAGGAGTTCTGTTTTATGCATCAGGTTCCCCCACATGAAGGGATTTGACATAAGGTCCGGGGACAGATGCCTGAAAACTAGGTTGGTGAGAGATGAAGGCCTAGGAAGTGGGTAGTTCTGATCTGCTGGATATGCGGCCCGCTGTCTGGGTGGCTGATAGGAGGTCTGGGCTCAGGCTATGTCAGAAAGAGCAGGAGTGCACAGGCTGGAATTTGTGTCCATGATGGCTCCCTAATGGAAGGGAGGCCTCATGAGGTCATGGAGGTTTTCTGCCTCTGGCGGTTGTGAGCTGCTCCAAACAACAAGGTTTGCTTCTGTGGGACAGAACCTAACCAACATGCAGACACTGAGGCAAATCCGGGAAATATGAGGTTAACACAACTGTCAGGATGTCGCTCAGACTGGAGTTTGTGTCGATTCGATCTGCCAAATGTAGGTTTAGTTTCATGGAGTCAAGGAGGTTTCTCTCACTATGGGGTTTTTGGCAGTTTCCAATGGCCTGGTCTATTCTTGGGGGTACGTGCTGTGTTGTTTTAGGAACCAGGGCTCCCCCATAAGGAGGGATTCGAGAGTAGGGTTCTGCGTATGGATGCCTGAAAACCCAGCCTAGGTTTTGGATTTGGTCCTAATGGCATGGCATGCCTTAGTTGCTGGCGCCAGGGTGAGCTACCCATGCCGATTTGTTGGAATTGCGGCTAAGGTTAAGGGTGACAATGGGTGTTTGTGTCCAGGATGTCCAGTAAAAGTGGCCATGGCCTCAGACACAAGGCATGTTTCTGCCATGTCTGAGCATTTTACATAGCTCCAAAATCCAAAGTTTCCCTCTGGAGGACAGGAGAACTTCTGTTTTGTTTCTTAGGGGTCCCCCATATGGTGTGATTCAAAAGGAGGGCTCTGTGAATGGATGCCTGAAACCCCAACCTAGGGTCAGGTTCAGGGCGCAGCGACATGGCAGGTCTGATCTGGTGGGTTCTGGCCAGGTTTTCCGGTGGCTGATTGGAGTGCAGAACTCAAGATGTGCCTGACTGCATATTAGTGTCCAGGGTGTGGAAAGAAAGTGGGGTGATTTCAAGGGCCGTGCATGTTTGTCCTAATACAGGAGTTTTGTGCAGCTACTTAGGGCACAGTTTACCTCTGGAGGGCGGGGAGTGTCCTGAGGGATGATTGCAGACTCCCCAATCTGGATGCCTTGCATTCCAGGATTAAAGGGATGGAATTCTGAAAGCCCAAGCTCAATTTATGGTTAGAGTATAGGGCATAGATTCCGTATCTTCAGATGCTGAGGTGAGCTCTCCAGATTCTGATGTTAGGGTGAGCATCAGGCTTCAGAAGAGAGAAGAACCACATGGTCCTCTCAATTGATGCAGAAAAAGCATTAGACAAAATCCAGCTCAGACCAGACTAGAATTTGTGTCCACTATGCCTGCAGAATGTGTGGGTGTCCACCTGGGGCCATGAAGATATGCTGGGGAATTTGCACAGCTCCAAATAGAATGATTTCGCTCTTGGTGAGAGTTGGAATCCTGTTGTATGGCTCAAGGGTCCCCATATGGACGGAATCTAGGGCAGGGCTCTGGGATGGATGCCTGAAAACCCAATCTAGGTTTAGCTGTGTGGACTAGGGGCATGGTAGTTCCGATCACCTGGCTCTGGGATGAGCTATGTGGCTGACTGACTGTAGATCGGAGCTCAGACGGAGGGTACAGAGTGTGTATTAGTGTTGGGTTGGATTCCATTATTCGGGGAATCCTCATTGGCCATGCAGATTTCTCCTAATCTGGGTGTTTTGTGCAGCTCCATATAGCACGGTCTCCTTCTGTAACGTAGGCACAGTCCCATGGTGTGACTCTGGTGTTCTCTATCTGGAGGGCTTGTGGGCAAGAGTCTTTGGATGGAAGTTTGAAAACCTATCCTATGGTTAGGATCAGGGCCTAGGGCATGGTAAGCCAATCTACAAATGTTGGGCGAGCTTCCTCGGATCTGTGGTTAAGGCAAGTGACAGGAGGTCGCTCAGACTGGATTTTGTGTCCATGCCATCTGCTGAATGTGTGGGTGGCCTCATGGTGCTATGGAGTTGCTCCCACTCTGGGTTTTTTATGCAGTTCCAAATAGTTTGTTGTATTCTATCAATGGGTGCTGTCCCGTTTTATGGCTCAGGGGTTCCCCATATGGAGGGGCTTGAGAGCAGTGCTCTGGGTATGGATGCCTGGAACCCAAACTACATTTAGGCTTAGGTCATAAAGGTATGGTAGGGCTTATATCCTGGGTCTGAGAAGAGCTACCAATGGGGCTGTGTTGAAAATGGGGCTCAGGCTAAGCGTCACCATGGGTGTTTGTGTCCTGGGTGTCCTGTAAAATTGGGTGCGGCCTCAGGGGTAACACAGGTGTCTTCACCTTTGAGGGTTATACATACCTGTAACAAGCAAGGTTTCCTTCTGGGGGACAGGAAGAGTTTTTTGTTTTGGTTTGTTGTTTGTTTTTGGCCCAGGGGTCCCCTATGTGTAGGGATTCAAGAGTAGGGCTCTGGGTATGGATGCCTGAACTCTATATTTGGGTAAGGATTAGGGCCAAGGGACCAGGCTGGTCTGATTTGCTGGCTTGAGGCTATCTGTTCCAGTGGCTGATTGGAGGATGGGACTTAGGTTGTGTCAGGCACTGTATTAATGTCCAGGGTAGAATATGAATATTTGGTGGCATCGAAGCTGCGCACGTTTCCCCTGGTCAAAGGGTTTTTCCCACCTCCTTATGGCATGGTTTCCTTCTGGAAGACAAGGTGAGTCCTGTGGTGTGGCTCCAGTGTCCCCAGTCTTGAGGGCTTGCATTCCAAGACTCAAGGGATGGAATTCTGAAAAGCCAAACTCATGTATGGTTAGGGTGTAGTGCCTGTATCCCTGATCTGCAGATGCAGTGTCGAGCTCCCCAGATTTTGAAGGTAGGGCGGTGTCACATATTCGCTCAGACCGGACTAAAATTTGTGTCGATTAGGGCTGCCGAATATATATGTGAACACCTCTGAGGCCAGCTACATAGGTGGCTGACTGGATATCGGGCTCAGGTTGAAGGACAAAAATGTATTAGTGTCCATGGTCGAGTTCTGTCGATGAGGGTGGCCTCGTTGGTCACACAGTTTGCTCCTAATCTGGGGATTTTGTGCTCCTTTGGTGAGCACGATTTTCTTCTGGAGGGTAGGCATAGTGCCATGGTGTCACTCTGGAGTTCTCTACCTGGAGAGCTTGTGGTCCAGAACTCTTGGAACCGAAGTCTGAAAACCCATGCTGTGGTTAGGGTTAGGGCCTAGGGCATGGCAGGCCCAATCTACAGATGCTGAGGCGAGCTCCTGGGGATCTGATGTTAAAGCGAGTGTCAGAAAGTCGCTCAGGCTGGAATTTATGTCCATGAATAATGCCAAATGTGGGGATGACCTCATGGGGCCAAGGAGTTTTCTCCCACTCTGGGGATTCAGTGCAGATCTAAAAAGTTTGGTCTATTCTCAGGAATTGGTGATGACTTAAATTGTGGCTCAGGAGTCCCCCATATGAGAGTAAGGTTCCAGGTATGGATGCCTGAAGGCCAACCTATGCTTACCATTATATACTTCTGGCATGATAGACCTTATATCCTGGCTTTGGGATGAGCTATCCATGGGGCTGTGTGGAAAATGGGGCTCATGCAGAGGGTCACAATGCATGTTTGTATGCAGGTCAGCCTGAAAAAGTGGACGTGGCCTTAGGGGCAACACAGGTTTCTTCCAACTGTGTTGGTTTTACATAGATTCAAAATGGAAGGTTCCCTTCTTGGAGCAGGATGAGTTCTGTTTTGTGTCTAAGGGGTCTTAGTTGTGGAGGGATTCGAGGGGAGGGCTCTGGGTATGGATTCCTGAATCCCCAACCTAGGGTTAGGATTGGGGCCTAGGGGTATGGCAGGCTCAATATACTGGCTCTATGCCCAGATTATAACAGGTCTTCTTTGAAGCCAGGACTGAGGCTGAGGGTCACATGTGGGGTTTGCCCAGGGCAGCCCTCAAATGTGGGTGTGGACTCATGGGCCATGCAAGTTACTCCTAGTCTGAGGGTTTTACATCCACACCAACATTATTTCAACTCAGCCCCCATGTTGCTCACCCCAATGCCACCACATCTAATCTACCATGTTCCTAGGTTCCAATATTAACCCTAGGTGGGTTTCCCAGTCATCCATATGGAGAGCCCTGCTCTCGAATCTTTCCATATAGGGGAAACTTGAGACATCAAACAGGATTCCCCTGTCCCGCAGAAGAAAGCCTTGCTGTTTAAACTTGCACATAACCACCAGAGTGGGAAAACATCCATGGCTTCATGAGGAAACCCCCAAATTACATGGTCATCATGGACAAAAACTCCAACATGAATGAATATCGGTTACTTTCCTTTACTTAAGATACAGGGATCTTGCCTTAGCCTCTGATTTGGGCCTGCCATGTCCTAGGACCTAAAGCTAAGCCTAGCTTGGGTTGTTCAAATTCTGTCCTAACACTCCTATCCCACAAGCCCTCCGGATTGGGAATTCTGGATCCACAACACAGCATGTTACCATCTCGCCTGAGGGAAAAAGTGCCCTATGGGCCTAAACAAAAACCTCAAAAGAGGATTAAATTGCATGACCCTCAAGGGCACCCAAAAATCATAGGTCACCCTGTGCACTAATGCTCTGTCTGACACAGCCTGAGCCCCGACCTCCTGTCAGCCATCCAGACAGCTGGCTGCCTATCCAGCAGATCAGACCTGCCATGGCCCTAGACCATCATCTCTACCCAACCTGGGTATTCAGGCATCTGTCCCCAGACCTTATCTCAAATCCCTGCACATGGGGGAACCTAATGCACAAAACAGAACTCCTCCTTTCCCCTGGCACAAAACCTTGATGTTGGGATGGATGTGATATCCTTGGAGTAGGAGAAATTGCACAGTGTATCAAGCTATGCCCACTATTCAGTGCCATCCTGGGCACAAACACTCATTTGACCCTCAGCTTGAGTCCAGTTGTGAAATAAGTCCCCTCAGTAGATTTACCAAGAGCACGAATATTGGGCCTGCCATGCCCTTAGGCCTAAATCCTAACACATAATGCAATTTCCTAGCACACGCAACCAGAGACCTGATCTGGAATCCTTCCTTTAGTGGGACCCTTGAGACAGACAGCAGGACACCTCCTTTCCTCCAGAATGACACAAAACTATTAAGAGCCAGACAAAACCCCCAGAGAGGGAGAATCTTCCATGACCCCATGAGGCCACCCCTATATTCCGTGGACATCCTAGATCCTAGACAAAAAATTCAGAGAAAAAAGTTTCAGTTAGCGCCTCACACTCACCCTAATTTCAGATCCCAATTAGCTCACCTCAGGGTCTGCAGAACGGGCCGGCCATGCCTTAAACCCTAACCCTAGCCCTAGATTCTGTTTTAAGACTAATGTCCCCAGAGCCCTCGGTCAAAGAAGCCCAGGCTGGGGTCCACAGAACAGCACAAGACTGTGCCATCCCTCCAGAAAGAAACTATACCTTTTAGAGCTATTAAAACCCTCCAGATTAAAAGAAACCAGCAAGGCCCCCAAGGCCACAATAATTTCGTAGGCTGCCCTGGACAAAAATGAGCATTCTGACATACCCTGAGCACCTACCTTCAGTCAGACACCCAGGAAAATGGCATCAGAGACAAAAGATTGAAACTGACATGCCCCTAGGCCCTGATATGAACCCCAGCTTAGGTTTTCAGGCATCTGTCCCCAGAGGCTTGGTCTCAATTACCAACATATGGGGGATCCTTGAGCCTCAAAACAGAACACGTCGTGACCCCAGAAGCAAACCTTGCAATTTGGAGCTGTGTCAAACCTGCAGGGTAGAATTCTGCATATCACCTGAACCACTGCCACATTCCAAAGTCCTCCTGGACATAAACCTGCATTGTGAGCCATCAGCTCAAGACTCCATTTCAACTCAGCCCCTTTTTAGATAGCCCCAGACCCAGGAGATAGAACCTGCCATGTTCCAAGGCAACAATGGTAACGCTAGGTGGGGTTTCCAGGCATCCATATGTAGAGTCCTGCTATTGAATCTTTCCACATGGGGCAGCCTTGAGCCATCAAACAGGACTCCCCTTGTGCTGCAGAAGGAAACCTTGTTGTTTGGAGCAGCTCACAATCCCCAGAGTGGGAAAACCTCCATGGCCTTGTGAGGCCACCCCTACATTAGGCGCCCTCATTGACACAAACTCCAGCCTGAGCGAAAGTCTGACATTCGCCCTAATGTCAGATGCTGGAGATCTCACTTCAGTCTCTGCAGATTGGAACAACCATGCCCTAGGCCCTAAACCTAACCCTAGCTTGTATTTTCACACTTTTCGTCCTCACATTCCTGGTCCAAAAGCCCTCCAGATTGGGAAATCTGGAGCCTCAACGCAGCACTCTTCCTGCCCACTAGAAAGAAAAAGTGCCCTATGGAGCTGCCCCCAAACACCAGATGAGGATCCACCTCCATGGTCCTCAAAATCACCCCAATTTCATAGATGGACTTGTGCACTAGTGCTCTGTCTGAACCCAGACCTCCTGTCAGGATCCCGGATAGCTGCCCACATGTCCAGCAGATGGGACCTGCCATGGCCCTATGCCGTCATGTCTACACAACCTGGCTTTTCAGGCATCTGTAATCCGACCTTATCTCAAACCTCTGTATATGGGGGAACCTGATGCAAAAAAGAGTACTCCTCCTTCCCCATGACAGGAAACCTTGCTGTTGGGATGGATGTATAACCCTTGGAGTAAGAGAAACCAGCATGGCCCATTAGGCCACGCCAACTCATGAGGGCCACCCTGGGCACATACACACTTTGAGATCCTCAGCCTGAGCCTATTTTCTGTAAGGCCTCCTTGGTAGCTGGACTAAGAGCCCGCATATCAGGCCTTCCTAACACACAGTGTCGTTTTCCAGGAGAATGTACCCAGTGTCCGATCTGCAATCCCTCTTTATGGGGCCCCTGGGACAGAAACAGGACTCCTCCCTTCCCCCACAATGACACCAAACTAATGGGAACTAGGTAAAATGCCCAGAGAGGGGAAACTTCCATGGCCTCATGAGGCCAACCTTATATTCCATGGTCATCCTAGACACACAGTCCAGAGTCAAAAGCCTGAGCTACCCCTTCACACTCGCCCGAATTTCAGATCTCAAGGAGCCCCCTCAGGCTCTGCAGTCCTGCCATACCCTCGAACCTACCCTAACTCAAGTTTGTGTTTTCAGACATCTCTCCCCATGGCAATGGCCCATATACCCTCCAGACTGGGGCTTCTGGAGCCACACTGCAGGAATGTGCCTGCCCCCACCCCAAAACTATCTGTGTCCTTTACAGTTGCCCAAATCCTCCATATTAGGAGAAACCTGCCAGGCCCCCGAGGCCACCCCCATTTCGTAGGCTGCCCAGGACAAAATGTGCAGTCTGAAGCCCTGTGCACTGACCTCCAGTCAGTCACCCAGATAGATGGTCCCAGAGACAGAAGATTGAACTTGACATGCCACAAGGCCCTAATTTGAACCCTAGCTTAGGTTTTCAGGCATCTGGCCCCAGAGGCCTAGTCTTGAATACCAACATATGGGTGGTCCCTAGGCCACAAAACAGAACACATCCTGTGTGCAGAAGGGAACCTTGCTACTGGGAGCTTTATAAACCTTTCAGCATAAGAGAACCTTCATGGCCACTGAGCCACCACCACATTGCAAGGTCTCCCTGCACACAAACCCACATTGTGACCCATGAGCATGAGATTCCATTGAAACTCAGCCCCTCAGGAAGATTGCCACAGTGCCAGCAGATCAAACCTACCTCATTCCAAGGCTCCAATGGGAATGTGAGTTATGGATTCCAGGCATCACTACATATAACCCTGCTCTCGAATCTTTCCGTATTTGGGACCCTTGAGCCATCAAGCAGAACTCCTGCTGTCCTGGAATGGGAAACTTTCTTTTTGGAGCAGCTCACAATCCCCAGAGTGGGAAAAGCCCCATGGCCTCATGAGGCCAACCCGCCTTTAGGCGGCCATCATGGACACAAACTCCAGCCTGAGAGAACATCTGACTGTCACCCTTACTTCAGATGCTGGAGAACTTGCCTCAGCCTCTACAGATTGGAACTGCCGTGCCATCTGCCCTAAAACCTAACCCTAGCTTATCAGATTTCCGTCCTCACACTCCTGGCCCAAAAGCCCTCTGGATTGGGATTTCTGGAGCCACAATGCAGCACTCTGCCTGCCCACCAGAAGGAAAAATTTCCCTATGGCTCTGCCCTAAAACCCCAAATGGGCACCCACCAGCTTGGCCCTCAAAGGCACCCCAATTTCGTAAGCCGCCCAATGCAATAATGCTATCTCTGATACAGCCAGAGACCTGACCTCCCATCAGCCACCCAGACAGCTGGCCACATATCCAGCAGATTGGACCTGCCATGGCCCTAGGCCGTCATCTTTACCCAACCTGGGTTTTCAGGCATCTGTCCCCAGACTTTATCTCAAATACCTGCATATGGGGGCACCTGATGCAAAAACAGAATTCCTCCAACCTCATGGCAGGAAACCTTGCTGTTGGAATGGGTGTCAAACCCTCAA
>NW_019154450.1:11707-25403 GCF_002288905.1 Enhydra lutris kenyoni | reverse complement strand
TGGCCCTCATGTGTGGAGTGCTCATCACGTGTCTGAACTCTGCAGACGTTGGAGGTGTGCGCGCTCACTGGATCTTCAAGACCATCCTGTGAGGAAGGTGCCATTATGACTGTCAGTCTGCAGACGAGGAACACGAGGCAGAAGATGGAGGAACTTGTTCAGGACCGCATGTCTCATTAGAGGCAGAGTCATGCTTCTACCCTGACCTTGGAGCCCCCTCTTTGATCGCCAGGGCCACTCTGCCGCAGACAGCAGCCCAGGAAAGGAAAGCTGGGGCCTGGCTTGCCTTCAAAGGACGAGCTCTGCTTTTATTAGAGAGGGAAATCCTTCCCAGAAGCCGCCAACCCACCTCCCCTTCTGTCTCATTGACCAGAACAGGGTCACGTATGGACCCAGTCACCTCAGAGGGGAGTGGGGACACAGAGGGACCAGTCCTCCTCCCCTGGAGGTGGGCACACTGCCCTCACACCTGAACAAAAGGGGCTTCTTTTAGGGAGGAAGCAGGGGACAAACGTCTGCCCCAGGGCAGAAGCCAGACTTAGCTGGAGGCTCCCAGCTTGAAATGAGGCTGGCTCGGAGGCCATCCCTCGCCCTCCATCCCTCACCCTCCACACGACTTCTGCGAAGTCTCAGGCTTCAATTGTGTGGCTCTGGTTTCCGGCTTCTGCTGAATTCTAGCAGCTGTTCCCTTTATTTCTGCCCTGGAATTGACTCAAACACAGGATGCAGCCCATTTCTTCTCCCAAGAAACCGTGAATACCAGGCTGCTCTGTGAGCTGAATTTCACGGAGGATGTGTCACTTTGAGGAAGTTTAGCGCTGCTCAGCACACGACTGAAAGTGGCACTGGGACATTCCTGTTCTTTTTTTTTTTTTTAAGATTTTATTTATTTATTTGACAGACAGAGAGAGAGAGAGCACAAGCAGCAGAGCGGCAGGGAGAGGGAGAAGAGAAGCCGGTTCTCCTCGGAGCAGGAAGCCCGACACGGGGCTCCATCCCAGGACTCTGGGATCATGACCTGAGCTAAAGGCAGACGCTTAATGACTGAGCCACCCAGGTGCTCTGACATTCCTGTTCTTAAAAAACTGTGGCCACCAGGCCCCGCACCCTCCCTTCCTCCCCCCAACCCCCGCCCCTCCCTGCTGCCAGCCCCTCATCTTCCACTTGGCCTCCTGCACAGCTCCCACCAACGCAAGGCCCCAGGGGCTCCCGATCCTCCCATGATACGTGACACCAAGCAAGGTGGCGGTTGAGCCTCCCAGCCCCGCCTTTTCCTCCCCACTGGTGACCAGGCTGTCTCTGCTGGACCAGACCCAATAAGAGGCCTCAGAACACAGGGGCCTTTCATTTAATAAAGCAGGATTTACTCTCTTGAGAAGGAAGCTGTGGTTATAAATAACAATGGCCCCCTTCTGGACTCCTCCAGGTGCATCGGAAATTCAAATTTCAGAATAAGCTGATAGTGGAGAGAGTCCTCCCAGTGTCAGGACCTGCCTAAACACCCTCAAAGTTCACTGTGAAGGACACAGCCACTTTCCCAGTACCTGGGGAGGTAAAATCAAGCCGCATTAGAAAGACACTGTCCTTCTTGAGTTTTCTCAAACACTGTCCTTCAAATTGATGCTTCTGGATGCTTCCATGGGTTCCTCTGCCTGGCTTGCAAGTTTTCTGCCTCTGAGGTTCAAAAGCTTCAGAGATGCCTTTTGGGAGCCTGTCATGAGTGGTTTTGAGAGCTGAAAGAGAAGGGGGGAGATCCCCTGCCACACTTTTGGAGAAGTCCCAGCATCCCCACCAAGGTTCCTAAAATCATCTCGGGACCAGGATAGGTCAGAAGGGAAGCCCAGTCCCTACTCCAGCTCACGAGGACATGGGCAGAGTCCCACACTCGTCCCCATGCACCCTCACCCAAACTCCCAGGGATGGACCCAGACTCAAGCCTTGTCTATCCGCTGTCCACCCTCAGGTAAGAAGCACCCCCTTCCCAGGGGCTGGGGCTCAGCCTCATTGTCGTCACTCACAACTCACAGTATCCCACAGGCGCTTACTCCACTCTTCTGCCCTGGGCCCTCGGTGCAGGGGTGGGGGTTGGGGGTTGGCCACAGGCCTGACTGAGCAGAAGGGGGTTGGAGGGAGCAGCCCGGTTCTGATTGCCCCAAGGGCAACTAGGAGGGAGGGGAAAGTAGGAGAGGAGCAAGGGACCAGAGCTGGCTGTCCCTGCCTGGAGTGAAGGACCTGTGAGAACTAGGAACCCCAGGGTCAGGTGGCTTCAGGGCTTTTAGGAACACAATGTCTCTTGAGCCTCTTTGTATGGTGTGCTTGTCTTCAGTAAGTCACACAACAGCCTGTCCCGAGGACTGCTCCGGGAGCCAGGAAAAGTATTCTCATCCCTTGTCCCTCATTTGGGTCAATTCCAGGGTACAAATAAAGGCAACGGCTGCAAGAAATCAGCAGAAGCAGGACAGTGGCCATGAGACCATCAGCCCTGATGACCAGCAGAGATCTCCGGGAGGTCTTTGCACGGCCACAGCCATGGCCACAGCCATGGTCACAGAGTTTGCACACACCTGTCTCAGTCTCCAGGGGCCAAGACCACAGCTGGACACTGGGTTACATCCTGGGGGCAGACCCTGATCCTTCTCTGTGTCAAGATTCTCAAAATCTTGTTCTCAAGAGTCTCAAAATTCTCAAAATCTGGTCCCAGAACCAGCAGCATCTGGAAACTCCTGAGGGTGCAAATTCCTGACCCCACCTCAGGCCCACTTCTCTAACCCAGGGGGGCGGGGCCTAGAAATCTGAGTTTTTTCCTCCTCTGGAGGATTCTGATGCACCTGGAGTTTGAGAAGCACGGTCAAAGCTACTGGCAGCCCGATTTCGCGCAGGTGTTCTGTAACTAGGACGTTGTTAGTCTTTGAGGGACAGGTGTGGGACCCTGTTTTGCTCAAAGAGACAGAAGAGGGTTCCGGAAAAATCCCCATCATTCATAAAACAAGAAAGACACCTGAGGAGAAAGCTTGCTCAGGACTTTTTTTTTTTTTTTTACTATTTTACTTACTTCTCACAGAGTGAGAGAAAGAGCACAAGCAGGGGGAATCTTCAAGTAGAGGGAGAAGCAGGCTCCCCACAGACCGCAGGGCTCCATCCCAGGACACTGGAATCAAGACCTGAGCTGAAGGCCGACGCTTAACTGACTGAGCCACCCAGGCGTCCCTGTCCTTTTGCTTTTGGATGCTGCCTGAGGCCATGCAGCAGAGGGCTTAAAAGTGGGGGCTGTGCAGTCAGGCTGTCGACGTGTGTCCTTGGGTAGATGGCAAAGGGAAGAAAGGAAGGAATTATACGAGTAATAGCTGCCGCTAGTTACCCAAGAGCTTTCCACAGCCCAGGTGCTGCCCTAAGTACGAAGCACGTTTCACCTCGTAACAGTTCTAGGGCATAGGTTCCATTGTGCCCATTTTATAGATGAGGAAACAGAGGCACAGAGAGGTTTAAGTAACTTGGATTCAGGATTCAGACTCAGGCCATTGGGTCCTGGCACTGGAGATCTTGGCCTTTGGGTAAGTGCAACAGAAAGTTTTGAAAGATTGTAAGCAGGAGTGGTAGCTCTGATGGGCCATTTAAAAATCATGGAAAGAAAAAGAAAAACCACAGAAACACTTTGTTCATAAAATGCTCCAGGTGGCTGAGGAACGAGCTGGAGGCACTTGCCCGCCTGCCCCCTTGGCCTCTTTCTCTTGTCTCTGCGACATCGCCCCCTGCCATGAGGAAAGCCGGAGGCTGGAGTGACTGTTTGGGACCAGAGTGACTCGGAGGCTAATGGGGCAGGGAGGACCACAGATCCCAGTCACCCTCTGGGGAAGAAAACAAACAGAACCAGGTCAGCACCGTGATACTCGTTAAATAGAAGAATGGAAAGA
The DNA here is from genome assembly GCF_002288905.1 of Enhydra lutris kenyoni. Classification (NCBI taxonomy): domain Eukaryota; kingdom Metazoa; phylum Chordata; class Mammalia; order Carnivora; family Mustelidae; genus Enhydra; species Enhydra lutris. The sequence continues at coordinate 21,492 of NW_019154450.1, read as the reverse complement.
TGATCTTTGGAGAGTGGGATTGTGGGTGTTTTTTTTTTAATCTGAAGTTTTACACTTTCTACCGTTGATAATATATCACTTCTTATTTAAAAGACAATTTTATTATGTATAAAAAGAAGGAAGAGGGGCCAGAACTCAGTCCTCTCTGGCTGGCTGGCTTCGGCCGGTACCGATATTAGCCGAAATAGTCATAATGATGGCTGGACACTGGGAGACTGTTGGTTGCTTGCTGGCAACCTTTCTCGGAGTTTTATGTGACATGTATCAACTCATTTAATCCTCACTAGCCTGGCCAAGGTCACCAAGCAGAGGAGTGTCAGGCTGGAGTCCAGCCTCTCAACTCTGTACTATGTTGCTTTTCTAGACATTGTTGCCAAGTGCCCTGTGGATGAAAGGCCTCCCTCCCTCCCTCCCTCCCTCCCTCACTCCACAATGCAAATGCCTTCCATTCTGTGCTGTGCAGGTTCCCTCAGGTGGGGGGCCTGGGGAGCTGGGGGAGGAGATAGAAAGATGGTCAGGAGTATCGGCAGTGGTTCGAATCCTCAGAAACACACAGAGAACTCATTCTTCTTACAGGAGTCTGTTCACAGAACCAACAGCCTTGACCCCAGGCTCCTGGGACATCCATGATAAGTGTGGTTAGTGCAGGGGTGGCTCTTTGAGGTTGTAGACATGTAAGCATTATCATGAAAAATTTGTGACTTCAAATCCCAGCTCTGCCACATCCATACCAGGTGTGAGACCTTGGCCAGTACCTTACCTTTGTGAAGCTCAGTTCTTTCTTTGGTAAAAGGAACATCTTGGCCGTTGTTTGCCACAAAAGGCCTGATATTAGTAAAGTTCTTAGCCCAGCACCTGGCACATGGCGAACACTTACTCAAATGATGGTTATTATTTTTCAACAAGCATTTACTGAGCATCTACTTCGTGCCCAGGAGTGTGTCCACAACAATTTTCCCTAGAGGTGCTGGAGCCCAGCAAATACTCCAGGTTCCAAATACCCACAGACAAAACACTTCAGCAGAAAGAAGAAGCCAGAGCTAGAAACCCCCTAGCATGTCCACAAAGCATAAGGTGGGGCTTGAGTAAAACCTTAGTCTTATATGGCACCCCGGCCGACACGTGGTTTAGAGACGTCAGAATGGCAAGTAAAATTTCTTCCGGCTGGCAGAGGTCTGACTTTTCAAGGTTTTGGGGGCAATGTACCCCAGTCTGGGGAGTGAGGGAGGTGTGTAAATTGTGTCTGGTCTCAGCTAAGTACGTATGGTTCTGTTCCCTTTGGCCAACCTTGAACTTGCTCAGTCACTCAAGGAGTAAGCAGGCAAGGCTAATCTCTCAATCCATGTGGTTTGGGGGTGCATGTGTGACAAATAAGGAATAATAGTAGAACCTACCTCACAGGATTGTTGGAAGAATTCAATTCAAGGTTACGTGTAAAGTGCTTAGAACACTGACAGGCATTCAGTAAGTATACAATTGATGTTAGCTAATTTTATTTTACCCTTCCACCACCTTCTCCCTCTGTTTCAGCTCCTTTGGACAGTCTGTGTTTTAAATCACCATTTTCCAAGACTCAAATAAATATCTACATTTTCTCCCCTCCCTTCTAACACATCTTGCCCTGTGACCAACGGAATGTAAGTAGAAGTGGTACACACAACTTTCAGGAACCGCCCTCAGATGGAGGGATTGTGACTTTCTCCTCCTTTTTATTCTTTTCTGCTAGATGAAAATAGCCATGATGGCTGGAGCTGGAGCAGCCATTTTGGACCATCAGGCAAAAGCCACATGTGGAGGATTTGGGAGAAAAAAATCTAGGTCCTTAATGATTGTGGTACTACCATACCAGCCTGGACTTATATTTCCAGACATTACATGACAGAAGTAAACTTCTGTCTTGTTTAGACGTGCTTTTAAAATTTTTTTTTAAAAATTTAATTTATTTTTTTAAGTAAAGTCTATACCCATTGTGGGGCTTGAACTTATGACCCCGAAATCAAGGGTCACACCAGCCAAGTTCCTCAAGACCCCTGTTATTTGGATATCCACCACTCCTAAGTGAAATGATTCCAGACTCATACAGGACCAGAACTGGGGTTTGGACCCAGGCTTGCCTGACCCTGAGACACTCCACCAGTACAGACGTGGCAGACTACCTGAACCAGAATCACAGGGTGGGGAGCTTGGGTCAAATGCAGGGTTCCGTGTCCCACTTCCGCTCTGCTGATTTAGACTCTCTACAGTTGGGGCTTGGGCAAATCCTATTTTAAGCAAGCTGCTCCCCCAGAGGGTTCTGATGTACACTCAAGTGGGAACACAGCCTGTCATTCTCCTTCTTCTTGCAAGTCTTAAGAAAAAGCAGGAGACCATTCAGATCCTTTGGGTGGAAGTAAAGACAGGTAGAACTCAGGGCCCTGACACAAGGGGCTTCTGGGGAGGAGGGGGCTTAAGGGGAGGGGTCAAGAGTCCAGCCTTCAAGGAATCCGCATCCACCCCCTCCCCGTGGCAGATGCTGGGCAGGCATCTCTCTGGAGGCAGCTGTGTCCCCTAGGGTCTTGGATGGTGGAGGGACCAGCTGCTTCCTCAGCCCTGTGTTTTCACGTGGCAGTTGCTCCCAAGCCCGAGTGCTCTGAAGCCCGAGAGTCTATGGCATATCGAGATGCTCTCATGGAGTCCGGGACCAGCCCCAGGAGCCCAATCTCAGCTCAGGAGCCAGGATTTTAACGCAAAGCTGTGCCCTCTTCTGCAAGCTGCTATTCTCCTTTTGAGACACAGCTCAGGCCTTTCATAAGCTGTTGGGCCCTGGGGAGACTGAAAGCCTGACACGAGGCACCTGGGGACCCGGTGATGACAGCTGAATGCTGTCTGACCTTGCCACAAAGTCAGGTGCGCCCAGTGGCATCTGTCATCAAGGGGAGGAGGCATACATGGGAGAAGGGCTGGGCCCAGGCACGTCCTAAAGTCTGGGCAAGCCGCCGAGCAGCCATCTCACTCCCCAGAGTCCCTTCCCGGGCTCCCAGCCACCCCTCCCTTCCCTCACACCTCAGCTGCAGGTCCCACGACCAGTTGCCCAAAGACTGAACGCTCGCTCAAGCCCTGGCCAAGCAGAGAGCTCAGGGGACACGGGCAGCAACAGTCAGTGAAGGCCGGGCTCACAGGCAGAGTGCCAGCAGGCACGGGTCCCTGTCTGAGGCTGAAGGCACCGTGGGACAGAGGGAACCTTCTCCCCTGCCATGTTGTCCATTTCCAAAGGCAAGTATGAGAATGACCTTGGGGCCGTTGGAGTGAGGGGAATGAACGCTAAGCAGTGGGCTCTTAAGGGTCAGCTATTTGGGAAAACGATGGCCTGAAAGCCGGGGGATGGGGTTGGGGGGCTCAGGGGGGTCCCTGGGCCCTGCCTCACCCTCATCCCCCATGAGAATGAGCTCGGGCCCAGCCCCTCCTTCAGGGACAGGGAGCCAGCGGTCCTGGCTTGCTAGTTGCCAGGCAACCCAGGATGAGCCTTCGAGGTCATTTCTCAGACAATTCTGAGCTCTCTCCACAGCCTGTTAACAGATGGTTCCACAAGCAACCAGCCCCAGCCAGAAATCGATTGCTGTGGCCCATTTCCGGCAGCGCCAGTGTCAGGAAGCCCTTCCAGAACTCCCAGTACTAGTTTATTGTCCATTTGGCATGGACGGAGAAGTGGCCTGAGGTCAGGCTCTATATCAGCTCTGGGTAGTGGCCCGTGGTCGTGCCCAGGGGACAGGGCCTTGGAAGGAGAGACATTGGAGGATGGGTGACGAGGAGGTCCCCTGGGATTAGAAGGTCAGAATGGGCCCAGGTGGCAAGAGAGCGCTTGTCCAGAGTGACTGTCCTCCAAAGAACACCCTTGAAAGGAAGCTCTTAATCCTACCTTCCCTTCTCTGTTTTTGGGACTTGGATGAAATTCAAGATCTTTCAACCTCAGCTAGGCCTTCCCTCTGATACCGCTAATTGCAATGAGACTTCCATTTTAGGACAAGAGATACAGACCATTCATGGGCTTTTTCCTGTCCCATTACTCTGATCTAAGATAACGCCGAGCCACATTTGCCCATTACCCCTGGGGACAGAGCTGGGCAGAGCTGGGTCATGACTCCTCCTCATTTGAGGCAGCTACAGAGGTGACATCCCAGCATGACTTTCTTGCCTTATTTGAGGCACAAAGAGCTTCAGCTTTCTAATAGAAATGTTAAACAGCAAGCCAGCATTTTTTTTTTTCCCCAGGACAAGGACAAATTCCCGTAAGAATTTTGCAAACATCACATGTTCTCTTTCCCCTTGATGCAATATGTATAATTTATCTTCTGCTATAACTTGCTTAAAGTCACAGTTTCTTAATTCCATCTGCTTCCCAAGAGGAGGACAAACTGTTCCATGGCGATGGCGTGAGTTCTGTGTCTGCCATAAGCCACAGCTGGTCAAGACCCTAGTTGATGGAAGCCCCACAGTTTGCCCACTGGCAGCAGGTCTCACTGTAGGACTGCCTTTGCTGTCCCACCCTCCTCTGCTCTCTCTGCACCTCCATTCATAAATGTCCTGAATGGCCCTCGTGGGACTATCTAACACAGCATGTGTCTCACCAAGAAGTTCATGTTTCCATGAAGATCAAAGACGTGTACCAATAGGCCAGTGCCCAGGGGAGTCAGTGGGGTCTGTCCTTGTGTCCCTCACCTGGGACGAGGTGGCCTTAAAGCATGGCGGAAGGGCCTACAGTGAGCTCAGCTGTGGAGTGCCCTGAGAGCCAGCACCTCGTGGGGCCCACTGGTCTGCAGGTTGTGGAGTGTGTGCTGAGCTGGTAACAACTTGGGGTGATGCTGGCTCTCCTGCGGGAGTGCTCGGTACCTAGCACCCAGGGGATGAACCTGGTCTATCAAGAGATGCTCAAGTGGGGACGCCTTGTGGCTCAGTCTGTTAAGCAGCAGGCTCTTGGTTTCGGCTCAGGTCATGATCTCAGGGTCCTGGGATCAGCCCTATGTAGGGCCTAGGTCTCTGCGCTCAGCGGGGAATCTGCTTGGGGATTTCTCTCTCTCTCTCCCTCTGCCCCTCCCTCTGCTCGGGAGTGTACACGTGCACGCTCTCTCAAATAAATAAATGAATCTTATAAAGATAAAATCTTAAGATTTTATTTATTTATTTGAGAGAGAGAGCACAAGCTGGGGGAAGAGGCAGAGGGAGAGGGAGAACAGGCTCCCCACTGAGCAGGGAGCCCCATACAGAGCTCGATCCCAAGACTCTGGGATCATGACCTGAGCTGAAGGCAGGTGCTTAACCGACTGAGCTATCCAGGTGTTCCTAAATAAATAAATCTTAAAAACAAACAAACAAAACAAAAAAACGGGTGCCTGGGTGGCTCAGTGGGTTAAGCCTCTGCCTTCGACTCAGGTCATGATCTCAGGGTCCTGGGATTGAGCCCCGCATCGGGCTCTCTGCTCAGCAGGGAGCCTGCTTCCCCTGCTCTCTCTGCCTGCCTCTCTGCCAACTTGTAATCTCTGTCATATAAATAAATAAAATCTTTAAAAAAAAGAGAGAGAGAGATGCAAAACTGATTCCTTTGAAGTGGAAGCTGAGACTGTCACCGGCCACTGAGAAAAAGATCATAAAGTGGGTTTTGGTGTTGGCTAGGGGGTTGACCTTGGCTATGAAAGAGACAGAGGCAGCTATTAAACAGATAGGGAAGAATCTGGAGAGAACGGGGAGGTGGGGTGGGGCCATCTGGGGGACTGCCTTCCTCCAGACCCAGCGGTAAAGTGAGTAGAGGATTATCACCGTACTTGGGTGAGTTATGAATGGATCCACCACTGCTGTGCTGGCTGTGGGCGAAAGGAACGTGAAGGAGGTAGAGCCAGAGAGAAACACGGCCCTTAGAGGACCAATAGAATCAGAAGCCTGCTGGTGGGTCCTCTGGAGGGTGGTAGCAGCTAGACTGGGACAGTTAGAGCAACCCCTGACCCCGAGTCCTTCCAGCCTCTCCTCAGCCCCTGGTGCCAGCTCTCTTCTGTGGGGAAGGACAGAGGACACTGGCCCTCGAGAACAGTTTGGTCTGGGTTTCTCCCTCCCCTACAACACCTTTCAGAAGTGGTTCGTAGAGTCCATAGCGGTATGTCGGAGTTTGGGTCTGGCATGACTTGTATAAACTTAAGTGGCTAAGTTGGTCATAATTGTCACATAGCAATAGAGTACTAGTTATGGAACTATTCAGATATCTTTTTGGGGGGGGGATTCAGTTTTGGAAAGTTTTCTAGAAATTTGTCCATATTGACTAAATTTTCAAATATGTTGTCTTAAAGTTTGTCATATCTGCTTTCTGTTTAAAAAAAAACTTGATTGTGAAATATAACACCTAACATACAGAAAGGTGCCTAAAATATAAATGCATGATATAACATATAGTTATAAAGCAAACACCCATGTAATCACCACCCAAGCTAAGAAATCAAGTATTGCCAGCCCCACTAGAATCCACATGCACCCATTTTCAAGCACATCCTCTCCCTTCCTCTTTGGGGTAATCGTTTTTGCGTCTTTATGGTAATCTCTGGCCAGTGTTATAGTTTTATTGTTCTTTATAGTTTGTCCATCCATATGGGATACAATTTGGACTTTTTACTTTCTTTTTTTAAAAAAAGATTTTATTTAATTTTTTGACAGAGATAGAGAGAGATCACAAGCAAGCGGAGAGGCAGGCAGAGAGAGAGGGGGAAGCAGGCTCCCTGCTGAGCAGCAATGACCTGAGATCATGACCTGAGCCGAAGGCAGAGGCTTAACCCACTGAGCCACCCAGGCGCCCCTGGACTTTTTTCTTTTTTTGATTTTCCAAAAGATCAAAAGATGGCATAATTCCCCATGTATCTTTTCTGTTTTGCTCCTTTGCTCAGCATTAGTTGATAACATTAGTGTGTGCTGTTGTGAGATTCTGGTTTATTTTCATTGCTGTTTAGTATTCCATGCTGGAATTGTAACAACATTTGTTCATCCACTTTACTAGTGACAGGCATTTTGATTGTTTTCAGTTTGGGACTACATACACCATTCTTCCCCGAACATTTTTGTGCACGTGTCCTGGAATATAGCACGTGCACTCTTTAGGGCGTTTTTCCGGAAGTCACAGGGTACGTTTATACCACTCTCACTGGAAAATGCCACACTTTCCCCAAAACCATGAGGCTGATATTCACTGAGTTGTCTGTGAGAGCTCCTGTTGCGCCATATCCTTGTCACTCTCGGTCTTGTCAGATTTTTTAATTTTACCCCACAGACTTGCATGGAATGACATCTCATTACAATTTTTGCACTTTCCTGATTTTTTGTACAGTTAAGGACTTTTCCGTATGTTTATTGGACATTTGGATTTCCTTTTTTTGCTGAAATGTGTATGGAATTTCTCTGTCCATGTTTCTATAGGGTGGGTTCGTCTTCTTGTTGATTTCTGGAGTTCTTTACATATTCCGGATAGGACTCCATTAGCTGTTCTATAGTTTCCAGTATTACTCCATTGCATGGCTTGTCTTTTTATTCTCTTTATGGAATTTCTGAATTTTTACATAATTAAATGTATCTATCTTTCCCCTTACGGTCACTCACAGTAGCTTGTTCCCTTGCTTTCATGGTTAACAGTGCATAATTTTTAAAAAGTTTATTTATTTGTTTGTTTGTTTGTTTATGGGGGTGGAGAATGAGTAGGGGGAGGGGCGGAGAGAGGGACAAGCAGACTCCTCACTGAATACGGAACCTGACCATGACTCTGGGCAACATGCAGGGCTCAATCCCAGGACCCTGGGATCATCATCTGAGCGGAAGTCAGATGCTTAACTAAGCCTCTAAGCACCCCAACAGTTCATGTTTTAAAAACATAATTTGTTGAAATTCTTGAGGCTTAGGGTGATGGCACATTCCTTCAGGTAGCATTTGCATTTGCTTCTAGCAGGTGTTAGGGGCTTTAGAAGCCCAGGATCATTTTAAAGTAAATTTATGATCTAAAAATTTGCAGGCTGCGGTAGATGTGAATTCGGCACGCAGTTTTGCATAAGGCAGCTCCAGGATGCAGCTCTTCCGGGATAGTATGTTCCTCTCCTGCTCTTTGTGACACTGTGGCGGTTTCCCTGCTGTCCCCTGGGGGTACAGAAATGCTTTCTTCTGGTTCACCCTTGCACTGAGAGCGCAGTCCTTTGGGGTCTCTTATAAAGATTCTCGTTCTTGGTTAGGTCCTTGTTTTTGTGAGACCAAACAAATCCGAAGTCCCTGTGTATCTAGTGGGCACGTGACCTCCAGAGCTTGGCTTCCATCTCTCACTCCACTTGGATTTTTCCTGGTTATTCATTATTAGCTTGTCAGCTCTTCTCAGGAAGGTATTTTGAAGAAGGTGCTTACCAGAAACTTCACTCCCAAAGACTTACGTACTGAGATGTTAAATTGGTAAACTAATTATAGTATGTAAAAATTGGGTAGAACAGGTAATGTTCAAGTAAGGGGAATTATTAAATTATGATCTCCCCTATGGCAATTACCATGCTTGTTTTCTCAAATACCCACTTGTCATAATATCTGGCAAAGACTGCTGGATGGCTACCAAAACCTCTTCTCTCCTTTGGCATTGAGAACAGCTATGTAGCTGCCCAGGTAGCAGCTGTATTTCCCAGACTCCCTTGTGCCTGGGTAAGGATTTATCATGGGCTACTGTCAATATACGTGAACAGAAGTGATGTGGGTACCTCCTAACACACACCTTGAAATTTCATCCGCATTCTCTTTCATGTCCATTTCCCTCCGGCGAGGCTGAGCATGGACCCTGTTTTGACAATGAACATGAAGACAACACCTTGGGGGATGTCAGAGCAATAAGACGGAAGGGATGGGGGTGCCTGGGTGGTTCAGTGGGTTGAGCCTCTGCCTTCGGCTCAGGTCATGATCCTAGTGTCCTGGGATTGAGCCCTGAATAGGGCTCTCTGCTCAGCAGGGAGCCTGCTTCCCTTCCTCTCTTCTGCCTGCCTCTCTGCCTACTTGTGATCTCTGTCTGTCAAATAAATTTTAAAAATCTTAAAAAAAAAAAAAAAAAGACAGAAGGGACCTGGTCGCTGAATGTCTGCAGGGAGCACAGTGGCCCGACAATCTGGACCACTTATCTCAGGATTGTTACATGGAAAAAAAAATCCCATTAAGTCCATGTACCTGGGGAAATCTTTGTTACAGCACGTTAGCCTTCTCCTTAACCATACATGCCCGCTTAACAATGTTTGCATCACACGGAGATGTCCAGGCCCTGCACCTCAGTTCCCATCAGCTTCCTTCAAAATTTGCTTCTCTTTGGATCTCTTCTAGATTCTATGGTTTATTAATATAATTGTGTCCCTGTAAATATGAACTCCTTAGCCTTGCCTTCGTTTGGTCTTGCTTACTTGGTAAAAGCCATTTTGGTACCTGCGCTCAAGTCTCTGAAGATCACTGAGAACATCATACAATGAGGCTGACCGGTTTCCTTTTTTTCTTTTCTTTCTTTTTTTTTTTTTTTAAAGATTTTATTTATTTATTTGACAGACAGAGATCACAAGTAGGCAGAGAAGAAGGCAGAGAGAGAGGAGGAAGCAGGCTCCCCGCAGAGCAGAGAGCCCGATGCAGGGCTCGATCCCAGGACCATGACCTGAGACGAAGGCAGAGGCTTTAACCCACTGAGCCACCCAGGTGCACCAAGGCTGACCCGTTTCTTATTCTCAAACATCCAACGGACCCAACATGGGAAATTTTACTGTCTTTTCTTTTTTTTTTTT
>NW_019154450.1:0-11607 GCF_002288905.1 Enhydra lutris kenyoni | reverse complement strand
GGGAAGCAGGCTCCCCGCAGAGCAGAGAGCCCGATGCAGGGCTCGATCCCAGGACCATGACCTGAGACGAAGGCAGAGGCTTTAACCCACTGAGCCACCCAGGTGCACCAAGGCTGACCCGTTTCTTATTCTCAAACATCCAACGGACCCAACATGGGAAATTTTACTGTCTTTTCTTTTTTTTTTTTAAAGATTTTATTTATTTATTTGACAGACAGAGATCACAAGTAGGCAGAGAGGCAGGCAGAGAGAGGTGGAAGCAGGCTCCCCGCGGAGCAGAGAGCCAGATGCAGGGCTCGATCCCAGGACCCTGAGATCATGAACTGAGCCGAAGGCAGAGGCTTAACCCACTGAGCCACCCAGGAAGCCCTTTCTTTTTAATAAGAACGAATTCCTTCTTCTCCACTCTCTTGAGATGATTATTGTATTCCTTTTCTTTGTTCCTCAGATTCCCTACCTCCTTTCCTAGATAGATTCTCATTGGGTGACTTTGCCTCTCTCTTTACTCAGACAACTTTAGCCCTCTCACACCGACACAGTTTCAGCTTCTGCCAACCAAGTCTGCAAACCCATCTGCTTGTACCGACTCTGCACAAGCTGTCCCTGCTTTTCCCCAGGGCATGTGACTCTGAATCTTTACACCTTTGACTTTCTCAAAGTGTTTCCTCCCCTACTGGGTCATTTCCCAACAGTGTATGACCATCTCTAACATCTCCCATCTTCCCCAATAAAGCAAAACAAACGTCTGTACTGGTTTCCTGTTCTATCTCACCCACATCCCCAGACTCAGTGGCTTAGAACAACCCAGATCGCACCACAGGTTCTGTGGGTCATAAGTCCAGCACAGTTTCGCTGGGCTCTCTGCCCAGGGTCTCACCAGGCTGAAAACAAGCTGTTGAGCAAGGCTGTGGGTCTCTTCTGATGGTCAGGCTCCTCTTCCAGGCTCACTAGCTGGTGGCCGAATTTAGCTCCTTGCAGTTGTGGGGTGCCCACTTTCTTCTGTCACCTGGGAGCCATTCTCAGCTCCTAGAGGCCACCGGTTGTTCTCTGCCATGTGGCCATGTGGCCCTCTTCACAGCATGGCAGTTTGCTTTTTCAAGGCTAGGAGTAGAATCTCTTTCTTTTACTGGCTCACCTGATTAGGTCAGGCCCACCAGGATACTCTACCTTATGATTAACTTCAAGTCAACCAATTAGGGACTTTAATTATATTTAGAAGATCCTTCACCTTTGCCGTATAATATAACCTAATCACAGGTGTGATGTCCCATGATAATTTCTGCCCACACTTGGGGGGGGGCAGGGATTATACAAGGCATGAACACCAGGAAGCAGGAATCTCAGGGACCATCTTAGAATTCTGCCTATCACAGCAGCCCTTGACTCTTACCTCCTGCAGTTACCCCCTCCCTAACACAGCAAACTTATAAGTGCAGTCTAGACTCAACAAGTCCCATCCACTCCTCAACCCTCTCCAATCTGGTTTCCATTTGTTGAGATTTCCCTCATCAAGTTACTGGTATCCATCTTGCCAAATCCAACAGGCATTTTCCTTTTTGAATTTTTTTTCTTTTACTTTTTTTATTACGGAAAATTTCAAACATAAGTAAAATAGAATAATACAATGAATGTCCATGAACTCAAACACTCGGCTCCAGCAGACATCAATGTGTGGTTAATATTCTATCTCTGCCCAAGCACTTCTCTCTCCTCTAATCTTCTAGCCATTTTAAAGAAAATCCAAGTTATTTATACCATTAGTAAATAAATCAGGACTTCAGTATGGATTTCTAAGACAATTACTTTTTTAAAAAATATTTGATTTTTAAGTAATTTCTAAACCCAGCCTGGGGCTTGGACTCACAATCCTGAGATCAAGGCTTGCATGCTCCACTGATTGAGCCAGCCAAGTGCTCCTAAGAGAATGACTTTAATTTAATTAATTAATTTATTTATTCATTTATTTATTTATTTAGAGAAAGAGAGAGAGACCCAGTGGAGGGGCAGAGGGAGAGGGAGAGAGAGGATCCCAAGCAGGCTCCAAGCCCAGCACAGAACCCAATGCAGGGCTCAATCGCATGACCCTGAGATCATGACCTGAGCCAAAATCAAGAGTCAGAGACTTAACCAACTGAGCCACCCAGGTGGCCCAACAATGACTTTTAAAATATGAGCACATTGGGGCGCCTGGGTGGCTCAGTGGGTTAAGCCTCTGCCTTCGGCTCAGGTCATGGTCTTAGGGTCCTGGGATCGAACCCCGCATCAGGCTCTTTGCTTGGCAGAGAGCCTGCTTCCTCCTCTTTCTCTCTGCCTGCCTCTCTGCCTACTTGTGATCTCTGTCAAGTGAATAAATAAAATCTTAAAAAAAAAAAGATTTAAAATATGAGCACAGTAGGATTGTCAATACGAAAATAACAGTAGTTTCTCAGTGTTACCTAATACATCATCACATTTCCCTGACTGCTCCATAAATGTTTTTTGCAGCAGGTTGGTTTGAATCAAGATCAAAACAAGAGCCATTCATTGGGGGCGCCTGGGTGGCTCAGTGGGTTAAGCCGCTGCCTTCGGCTCAGGTCATGATCTCAGGGTCCTGGGATCGAGCCCCGCATCGGGCTCTCTGCTCAGCAGGGAGCCTGCTTCCTCCTCTCTCTCTACCTGCCTCTCTGCCTGCTTGTGATCTCTCTCTGTCAAATAAATAAAATCTTTAAAAAAAAAAAAAGAGCCATTCATTGTATTTGGTTGATAGAGTCCTTATAGTTCACTTAATCTACAATAATCCTCTTCTTTACTTTTGAGTTTTTGGTCTTGCCACTTATTTTTTGAAGACATGTGGTCATTGTTTCAGAATTCTGGCTTTGGCTGCTTGAAACCCTATGTTGTTATCACGGGTTCCTCTGCCCAACGGGCCCTTTTCTGTTATCATCAGACTCCCCGTCCCAGCCACCTTCAGTGCTGCTGCCCATTTTCTCCTCCTTGAGATAGTCTCCTTTTGAGAATACCACATGCTCTTGACCTTCCTTCCGGGTCTCTGGCCAGTCCTCTTCAGTCTTGCAGTTTGATCCTCTTCCACCCAAACTGGAAACACTAGTGGTTCCTTGGGGCCCTGGCTGGGCCCTCCGTCCCTCTCTACCCACCCGCTGTCCCTAGGTTAGTTCATCTGGTTCTGCGGCTTTTAACGCCATGTAGATACAGTAAAACTCACACCCTTTCTCTTCTAGCCCAACCCTCTTCTGCGTTCCAGATCATTTCTATGAAGACTTACTTGATTGGTCCGCTCAGCTCTCCCACCAGCATCTCAAACTCAAACCATGCTAAAGGCAACTCTGAATTTCTGGCTTTCCAGACTGGCTCTCCCTCCGAGTGAACAGCAGCAGCCCCCACCCAGCCACTGGAGCCTGGATGCTGGAGTTTTCCTTGATTCCTGCCTTTCTATCACGTCTTCTCTGCAGCCCATCAGGGTCTGTCATTAGTCTCTAAATGACACACGTTCACATCAACACTGTCTGCACCTTAGTCCTGGCTGCTGTCACCTTGACCTGGGACACTGGCCCAGTCTCCTTACTTTCTGCTTCCATTCCAGATCGGCTTTAATCAATTCTCCAAATGGCTCAAAGTCATCCTTTCAAAGCACACACCAGGTAATGTAACTGCCCTGCCTAAATCATGGGACTGTGTCTCCAGGGCATTTGAAATAGAATCACTCCCCACTCTCCTATGCTTCTGTGCTTCTCCCCCTGCTCTCCAGCTGCAAAAGGCCTTCTCTTGGGTCCTGAGAAATGTCAGAGTCCTGCCCATCTCTCAGACGAACATTCTCTGTACGACTCAGCATAGCTGGTGCCTTCTTTCCCTTCAGCTGCAGCTTACGCAGATCCCCCTGGATCCGAAGGGCTCCCTCCTATTATTTTCTCTGTCTCTTTCAGCGCACTGAGCACACAGACACTGATGTGTGCCTGTGTCCAGTGTCCATCTGCTCCACCAGACCACGGTCTGTCTCACCTCTGCAAAAGTGGTGAGCCTGTAGAGAATGGATCCCCTGCTCCAGCTGTACGTTTACGACTGGGCTGACAGCTACCCAGCCAGGCTCCTAGAACCTTCCCCAGCAGCAGCAGAATGCTGGGTGCTGCGGAGATTGTGCCGAATGTCAACTCCAGGGCCGGTGGCTAGATTTTTTAATATCACTTTTATTTTTTAATCTTTTTTTAAAGATTTTATTTATTTGTTTGACAGACAGAGATCACAAGTAGGCAGAGAGGCAGGTAGAGAGAGAGGGGGAAGCAGACTCCCTGCTGGGCAGAGAGCCCAATGTGGGGCTCGATCCCAGGACCCTGAGATCATGACCTGAGCCGTAGACAGAGGTTCAACCCACTGAGCCACCCAGGCACCCCTAGTATCACTTCTAAAACATGAACATAGTGTGTATATGTAGTAATACGCACAGATCCTAAGTGACAACACTCTGGTGAAGATAAAGAATATTTCTCTCACCCCAGAAATTTCCTCTGGTCCCCTTTCAGTCAATCCCTGAACTCACAGAAACTACTGTTGGTAGCTGGATTTTCTTTTTTAATTAAAAAAATATATATTTTTTAGTAATCTCTACATCCATTGTGGGACTTGAACTCACAACCTTGAGATAGAGAGTCTCACGCTCCACCCACTGAGCCAGCCAGGCGCCCCCTGGTGGCTGGATTTTCATACGCTGTCCGGGCAAAGTTGGTGGAGTGTTTTTATAACATCCCAGCCAGTCCCCATGTCTTGACACCATTATTTACAGCAGTGAAGCCCATTTCTAATACCAGTGTGCTAACTGGCACAGCCGCTGGGGTTGATGGGAAATGAAAGAAGCTCGGTTCTTGTCGTGGCGGGGGTGAGAGAACTGCCCTGATGAGCAATGGGGCCGAAAACCTCCACCCTCACCCCTCAGTGTGGATTCCGTCAGAGCAACTGTCTCTCCTGCAGTTGAGCTTAAACTAAGACACATCTAACATCATATGGTTTGTGCTCAAATTCAGATGCTCCAGCAGAGTAGGACCAGTGGAACAGGTGAGGCACCAGGGATCTTGATGTGGTGGCTTGTGGGCCTGGGAGGCCAGCCAGTGGCCCCCGGATGGGTGGTCTGCAGAAGCAGAGAGTCTGGCTGCTGTCCTGTGGGCCACATGGCCAGTCCAGCAGACATAGACCACATTTGTGCAAAATCTTCTCTGACCACCTGCCACCTACCTCACTTTAGAGCCCCCTCCGACCTGACCTTTCCCATTTCCCGACGCAGGGTCAAAGCAGGGGCTTCTCTGGGACGCGAAAGGAGAAAGAGCCCCACTGATGCATGACCAAGGCTACCCGTTTCTCTCTCTCTGCGGTCCCCAGACTTTCCACCTTCCAGGAATCCAGTAATTCCTGCTCCTGGGTTCAATTCTTGTGGTTCCCCTTCCTGAAGTCCCCCCTCTGGGACATCCTGGGAACTAAGAACAGGGGGTATCTCAACTTTCCACAAGTGCCCCCCTCTACCCTCCATCCTTCCCCTGAGCACATAGTGTAGACTGTAGTGGGTCCTCAAAAAATATTCCTTAATGGAAAATTGCTTTCCTGGTTCTCACCTGATCCTTTTATTGAGCTTACGATGTGGGTAGAAATTAAGAAGACTGTCACAGATGAGGAAATGAAGCTGAGGGTGGGTGTCTGCCCCAGGATAGGGGTGCTTCCCTCCCTTTATACACAGGCGCACATGCGCACACACACGCCTGCACATTTCGGGCCTACCTGCTGAATTGCATGGGGACAGCCAAGTCTTGGTATCTTTGTCTGTAAAACAGGGCATCATGTCAGCTGCTCACTCTACAGGCTCACTCTTCATCTTTCTCCATTCTGCACTGGTCAGTGGAGGCCGATCTTTCCCAAGGCCGCAGCTCTCATCAGGTTCTGGAACCTTCCCTTTTTCCCCAGGTGGTAAAGGCTTCTTGCTGCTGCTAGCCCTGAGTGAACCAGCCTTTCTTGGCTTCTTCAACTCTGCCCACCACTTTGTAAAAGTCCCTTCCTCAAACCCTTTTCCACGACCCTCTTTAAATGTGCCATCTGTTTCCATCTGGGGCCCTGATGGCTCCAAGAACTGACACCAGAATAGCCCTGGGAAACAGATCCTTGGATGCGAAGCTGACATCCGCAATTGGGCTGCTCACAAATCTTGATTAGCCTTGAGCAGCCTCCTCCACAGGCGGTGACGGACGTTGGCCATCTGCAGCACTCGGCGGCATCACAGCCACTGACGTCAGGGCCGGTGGTGGCAAGAGGTGGACGGGGAAGACTGAGAGATCAAGTATCTCTGGCACTCGGTCACCATGGTGACAGTCGTGATTACAGACTGGAGTGGCCTTCTGACTTTCCATCTGATTGCCCTAGGAGACGTCCACAAAGGAAAAAAACCAGACTGAAAGCCTTAAACTGGGCTACATTGGGGGGAAAAGTTCTCAGTATTTGCCTTGAGGCCGATGAGAGGTGATAGGTGCCTTCTGAGGAAAATCAGCATCGCTTGTGAGGCAACAACTTCCCCTCATGAAGTCATGAATGGCTTTTATGCTAGGAAAGGCTGGTTTCCTCAGACTGAGGGTGGGGCCTTCTGCCCTCACCAACAGGGAAGATTCAGGGTGTGTTGAGGGCTCAAAGTTCTACCCAGATATCCCCATCCCACGCCCAAGTGTCCCAGGCCTTCTGAACTAGTACTCTTCCCTTACCATAAGATACCTGGGGGTGGCACATTTCATTGACTCTGTAACCCTGGGATTTTGACAGAGAGGGCTTGGGCTTGGTTCTCTGCCATATCTGTGCTGTCACCACTGGAGAGTGAAGATTCCTTCAGAGTCACTCTGGGGCCTTTCTGAATTTCCTCTCTTGCATGGAGTCATGAGTTCAAGGCTTTCAATCTGTTCTTAGCCCTGGTGGATCCAAGGGACTGCAGATCCTGTGTCTGTAAATTGACTGGAAGAATCCCTACCCCCCCCCCCCCCCGCTAACTTCCTGACTCAAGGAGGCTCTCAGGGGTAAAAGGGCCAAATGGAAGCCCTCGGCAATGTCACCACCGTCAAAGGACCCCACCAAAGGCAATACTGTATCCCTCAGGGAATTTCAGAAATTAGTGCCGCCATCAAAGATCTGAACTACGCAGATTGTCATTCCTCTCAAGACTCAGTTTATGGCACTTTTTTGGCTGTGCCAAAACCCACTGGGTCTTGGGGAAGGACTCTAGATGAGCTATCATACCAATTGTGGCTGTGGTTCTACATGTGAAATTTTTACTGGAACAAATCAGTGCATCACCTGGTCTGATGTACATCTTTGACCCAAGATGTTTTTTCTTTTCTCTTTTTTTAGAGATTTTTAAAGTTTTATTTGACAGAGACAGTGAGAACAGGAATATAAGCAGAGGGAGTGGGAGAGGAAAAGAGGGATCCCTCTAAGCAGGGAGCCCAATGTGGGGCTTGATCCCAGGACCCCAGGATCAGGACCTGAGACACTTAACCGACTGAGCTACCCAGGCACCCTGATGCTTTCTTTTCTATTCCACTCAGTAAAGATAATCCAAAATCACCTGCCTTTGTCTCATAAAGACAGCACTACACCTTCCCTCTACCACCTCAGGGTTTTGTCTGTTCTGCGGATTTCTGTCATAATACAGTCCAAAGTGGTAATCATCACCTTGATATAGTTCAGAACACTATGCTGGTTCATCATATTGATGAGGTTGTGGTATTTGCGCCTACTGAGTGGGAAATCAGGAGCACCTGAGATTCTTGGTAGAACATGTGTACGCCAAAGGGTGATAAATTGCACAAAAATTTCAGAGACATGTCATGTCTGTGAATTTTCTAGTGTATCTGGTGGTCTGGGACATGTCAAGATATCGCCTGTAAAATGAAAGACAAGTTGCTGAACATTTTACTGCCCCCTGCAAAGAAAGAGGCAAAGTGTTTGATGGGGTTCTGGGTTTTCAGAGCAACATATATTCCACTGGGCTGTGCTGTTCTATGTGTTTACCAAGACACCTGGAGGACTGCACATATCGAGGGAAGCCTATAGCAACATAAGACTGCAGCGGGTCCAGACTGCAGAGCAAGCTTCCCTGTCCCGCGAGCTTTATGATTTGGAAGTGACGATGGCGAAAAAGCTGCTGTGCAGACAAGCTCCAACAGAAAAGGCGCAGGACAGTTACAGACCCTTAGGGTTTTAGGTTAATTCATGCTCTCTTCTGCCAGTAACTATTCTCCATTTGAAAACAGCTCCTGGCTCACGACTGGACCATGGACACCGAATGACCCGTGCCTCCAGAACTGGATATTATCTGATCCCACTAATCATGAAATTGGACGTGCATGGTAGCATTCTATTATTAAATAGTATATATGAGATCGGGTCTGAGCAAGCCCAGAAGGCACAGGGAAATTGCACGAGCAGGTGGTTCAAATTCCCATGGTACCTTCTCTCTTACTGCTTCACTGCTTCTCCCTCAAGTTGGGGAAGCTGCTATGAGCAGTTAGCATGGGGGAGAAAACACAGACATGACTTCCAAGTGAGTCTGCACGGTAGGGAAGCACCAGCCACAAATGGACAAGCACTGCATTAAAGCCACACTCGGGGTGTCTCTAAAAGCGATGAAGGCGTAACCTCTCAGAGCATCAGGGTAGATCTTCTGGTTATGTCGGCTGTCCATTCTGCACGGAAGGAGAGGTACAGATTGACACCGATACATGAGCAGTGGCAACCAAGTTCGCTGGCTGGTCAGAAACCCGAAAATGACAAGATTGGGAGATTGGTGGTGAGGTCTAGGGCGGAAATATATGGAAGAACTTCTCGAAATGGGCACGGGTGGTGAAGCTATTTCTGACCCACACAAATGCCCTGAGAGAGCACCTGTTATGAAGAAGGCTGTCAGTAAGTAGGTGGATGAGGCCCATTCTGTGGACGTGAGCTTCTTTTCCCCGCTACCTCCCTGGCTACCTTGGTTCTTGCTCAACGGGCCCACATACGAAGCAGCCATGGTGGCAGGGATGGGGGCTGTTCATAGTAAGGGAAGCAGAACAATGACGTCCCAGAGATGTTCCAATTCTATAGATCTGTGAATACATCTTATATGGCAAAGGTGAATTAAGGTAGCAGGTGGAAATAAGGTTCTAAACAGCGGACTGTAAAACTTGGCAAGTCTCCTGCATTATCTGGATGGGCCCAATGTGATCACAAGGGTCTTTAAATGTGGAAGCAGGAGGTAGTCCATGTCAGAGCGGTGTGATGTGGGAGGGGGTTGGCCATACCAGTCCTGAAGATGGAAGGAGGGCACATGCTAAGGAATGCAGATAGCCTTTAGAAGCAAGAAAAAGATTCTCCTCTTGAGACTTAGGAAGGGGTGTAGCCTTGCTGACACCTTAGTTTCAGCCCAGTAAGGCTTATGTCAAGCTTCTGACCTCCAGAACTGCAAGGTAATAAATTTGTATTGTTTGAAACCACTAAATGTGTGGGAATTTATTACAGCAGCCATAGAAAGCTAATACATATAGGCTCCACATATTTCCCTCACTGATTCTGATGGGCAACTGGCCCTGCTGAGTGACCCAATTGCCAGCAGCAAAGACCAAGCTGAACTTCCTACATGGCACCAGTCCCTGGTGCAATGGTTCTCAAAGTGTGAATGAGGAACCCCTGAGGGGTCCCCAAGATTCTTTCAGGAGTTCTGTGAGGTCGCATCTACCTTCATATTAATACTAAGGCATTCTTTGCCTATTCCATTGTCATTCTTTTGTGAGTGTATAGTGGAATTTTCCAGAGGGCTGACATATGTACAACAGACTAAATGCTGAAGCAGATCTGAGGATCTAGCTGTCTCGCATTAAGCCAAATCTCTTTAGAGATTTGCAAAAATGTTGAGTAATGCCGCTCTCCTTACAGTTTTTGTTTTGAAACTTGTTTTTCATTCAAAACTTCGTATTTATATTAACATATAATAGATTTATTCATTTTAAATAACTATTTTAGGAGCACCTGGGTGGCTCAGTCATTAAGCCTCCACCTTCGGCTCAGGTCATGATCCCAGGGTCCTGGGTTTGAGCCCCACATTGGGCTCCCTGCTCAGCAGGAAGCCTGCTTCTCCCTCTCCCTGTCCCCCTGCTTGTGTTCCCTCTCTCACTGTCTCTGTCAAATAAATAAATAAAATCTTTAAAATAAATAAATAAATATTTTCAAGCTTAATTTCTTGAGGATACCTGGGTGGCTCAGTCAGTTAAACATCTGCCTTCGGCTCAGGTCATGATGCCAGGGTCCTGGGACCAACTCCTGCATCAGGCTCCTCGATCACCGGGGAGCCTGCTTCTCCCTCTGCCTGCTGCTCCCTCAGCTTGCACTCTCTCTCTGACAAATAAATAAAATCTTTAAAGCTTAACTCATCCAGCAAAATAAATATAGCCCCTACAAAAGCCCTTTATAATTTTTAAAAGTATACTATTTCAATAATTTTTAAGAATGTAAAGTATTTCTAACACCAAAACCTTAAGAACCACTGTTCTAGGGGGACCATCCAGCTACCCATTGGCACTAACCCCTTCTTTTACAGAGGGAACAGTTGCTTATCAGCTCATGGCAGTAAATATGTATTTCTGATATGAACTTCCCTTCCCTGCCTGCAAGACTTCAGCTAGCACGGTCATCTCTGGACTTTCCAGAACACCTTATTCATAGCTATGCTATCCCACACATTGCCCAGCTTCATTCTGTGGTGAGGGGCATACAGCAATGGTCTTAATGCATCAGACTTACAATGTGGCCTGACACTCAGAAGCCGGCGAATGGATAGAACAGCGTTACAGCCCCAGCTGGGAGACACCACTGCGCAAGGTCAGGTGGGTGGGTAGTAGGACGTCCATGCTTTCAATTGGTGCCCAGTATCTGGCCGCAGTGCTCGCAGCCAGAACGTAGAGGCCCAGGGACCGAGGGGTAGGGAATAGGAGTGGCTCCTCTCAATATTATTCCAAATAAACTCCTGGGGGAGTTTTTGCTTTCCATCCCCTCAACTTTGTGCTCAGTGGGCCTGGAGACCTTAGTGCCCAAAGGAGGAACGCATCCTCCAGGGAACACATATGTCCTTCCTTTAAACTGGAAGTAGTCTTCCCTTGGGTCATTTTGAGCTCTGTATGTTACTTAATCTAAAGGCATGGGGGGCAACTGTACCAGATAGTGTGATTAATCTAGATTCCCGGAAGGAAATTGGGGGATGGGCAGGAAAGCTACATCTGGAATCCAGAGGATCTGCTGGGTCCCTCTTGGATCTCCCGTGTCCCATAATGGCTGTCAACGGGAAACTTGGCAACCCAACAAACCTAAGACCAAGAAGAACCTGAGCTGCCTAGGAATAAAGGCTTATTTAGGCCACCCCACCAGGTAAAGAGCCCAAGCGGCCAGAGAGCTGGCAGCTGGTAAAAGGGGTATAGAAGGGAGTAGGCGGATGCCATCGAGAGCGAAACTAAGCCTTGGGAGCAGGTGCAGAACGGGGTGCCGTGGTGGGTTTCTGTTGTTTTCTGCAAAACCACCCCCCCATCTTACTGAAAGAGCCCAGTGATGACTGACATTCTAAGT